>NC_056737.1:1582438545-1582708545 GCF_019279795.1 Protopterus annectens | reverse complement strand
CTTGGGCCGTCAATATTAAACTTTCATCTTTTGGTTTAATTCACCTCTCCTTAACCATTCAAACCTGATGAACATAAGGTTGTTCCAAGAGTTTTCTATATTTGCATCTATATTTATGCATTTTCCACATTTCTTGCCTTCTCATCTGATCCTTCACCTTATATTCTTTCTTTTGTTTTTTGATACATTCAGTTGCTGTCTGATTTCTATCTGCTTCTGGTTTGATTTCAGTTCCTGCTTGACGCTGATCTGCTTCTGCTAAACTAAGCAGGGAAGTCATCTTAGACTTATCTTTCAAAACTTTCACTACATTTAGGTCTTGTGAGGTCAGCAGATATGTATGCAGTCTCACAATTGCAGATCTATACATGTAATCACTTTTGAGGAGGCCCATTCCTTCAGAACAGAGAACATATAAACTTGGTATGCACTGATTTTTATAAATCATTTGATGAGCATGAAGCATCCTTCTTTCTTTCCTGTCCACTACCCAACACCTTTTGGGGCCAGTCAATCACTCCAAAACTGTAACTTAGGAGAGGAAGAAATTGGTTTATAGCTTCTACTTTTTCTTAGATATCAACACTGTTTTTAGTATTAATTTAAACCTTCTCAAATATTCCATACTAAGTTCCCAAATATTTATACATTCCCTCTTGTTGAAGTTTTTTCATAATACATTCTTGTCCCAAACTGATGTTTTCTTGGTGGCACAGCTTTCCTGCTTTAAAGGTTGCTTCTGCACATTTATCAGTACCAAATGACATTCTTATATCATCTGAAAAAGTTTGACCATTTGAAGTTGCGCTTTCATTTCCTCATCTGATGAACTATACAGTTTTAAATCATCTACAAAAAGAAGATGAAAACTCTTTACACATTGCTGTTTTCTAGGAGCCAAATTGTAGCCATGACCTAATTTGTTAAGCAGACAGCTTAATGGGTTAAGGGCAAGACAAAAGAGCAGTGGTGACAGAGAGTCACCCTGGAATATCCCCCTTTGATTTTTTATCCCTGGAATAATATTTTTTTCCTTTATTGTAGCTTAACTGCAAAGTGGTTTGCCAGTGTTTCATGGTCACTTTAGTGTAATTGATTAGTGTAGTTTCTATCTTATACACTCTTATCCATGTGTGTGGGTTACTGCCAAATGCTTTTTTGTAGTCTATCCATGCCATGCTTAGATTCTTCCCCTTTTTACAGTTTACTATTATGACTTTATTTAACAACAAATGATCCTTTGTTCTATATGACTTTCTGTTTTTACCCTTTTGTTCTATTGCCATGATTGAGTTTTCTTCCACAGGATCTTCACAGATATTTCTCCAAAATGTAAGTATCTTTCTTTCTTTCTTTTTTTTTTTTTTTTTTGTGGTGTTTCAAATCCTTTTGCCTTGTTTCCCAATTTTGTATAAAACATTTTTGGGTCATCAGTAAATTGCTTATTTTGTACTTTACCTTTATATTTATCTTTGTATTTCCTAAGTTTTTCTGCCTGTGCTGATATGTTTAGTTTATTATTAGCAACTGTGCATGATAGATCCTAGTCTTGTCCTTAATAGTCCATTTTTGTGGACTGCTACTTCCTTCTACAAAAGGGGGGCATCCTCCCCATGGGCCTAGCCTAGCCTCATTGTAGGAATGTTTCTGTAGCTTGGAAATTCTACACTGCCATTTTTTTTCTAGTCCTGGCACCAGTGCACCTACCAGGATTTGGCACTTTTTATCCTGGGTCTTGTGCACTCAGCTATCTTTATTTTTTAACCTACTTCTGTCCATGATATATGGTATATAAATATGGTCTATATAACAGTATCATCTTGGTGAGATTTTGTGAAAAAGAGGGTCCACCTCATGAAGGGACTCACCAAGACTTGCGGATGAATTCAGTTCCAGCAATACTGCTCTCCTTTGCTTGCTGATTTATCATCTCTCCATTCGAAGACCTGTCCCTCCGTGGGGATGACTGTGATACAGAAGACAGTGGAACAGGAATAATTACAGGTGGTGTGGACACTGTTCCATCTAACCAATGTCTGCAGCAGCAGCGAAAGTAACATTCATCAGCTCATGAAGGTTGGATTAAAATATATAAGTTTTATAGACAGAACTGAATGCTGACAAAGAATGATGTCACTAAACACATCACAGTTCATTATTATATATTATATTAAGCCTTGTACATCAGCAAATATGAAAATGAAGGCAGTGTACATGGTAATTATCCCACTGACCCCCTTGTAAGCATACTTTATCATATGCTGTTACATTCTTGTTAATGTGTTGTAATAATTTCTTTTTACAGATCAACATCATAAACAAACAGTTCAACTATACCACTAAAAGTGGATGATGTCAGCAGCAGAATGGGTGTTGATGACAGTGACAGTGATGATAATAAGGCAGCCTAACTATACCATTAAATATGGAAGATGTCAGCAGCAGAATGGGTGTTGATGACAGTGACGGTGATGATAACATAGTTATATTTATAAGACAGCCTAACTATACCATTAAATGTGGATGATGTCAGTATCAGAATGGGTGTTGATGTCAGTGATGGTGATGATAACACAGTTATATTTATAAGGCAGCCTAACTATACCATTAAATGTGGATGATGTCAGTAGCAGAATGGGTGTTGATGACAGTGAGGGTGATGATAACATAGTTATTTTTATAAGGCAGACTAACTATACCATTATATATGGATGATGTCAGAAGCAGAATGGGTGTTGATGAAACTGATGGTGATGATAACATAGTTATATTTATAAGGCAGCCTAACTATGCCATTAAATGTGGATGATGTCAGCAGCAAAATGGGTGTTGATGACAGTGATGGTGATGATTACATAGTTATATTTATAAGGCAGCCTAACTATATCATTAAATATGGATGATGTCAGTATCAGAATGGGTGTTGATGACAGTGATGGTGATGATAACATAGTTATATTGATAAGGCAGCCTAACTATACCAATAAATGTGGATTATGTCAGTATCAGAATGGGTGTTGATGACAGTGACAGTGATGATAACATAGTTATATTTATAAGGCAGCCGAACTATACCATTAAATGTGGATGATGTCAGCAGCAGAATGGGTGTTGACAGTGATGGTGATGATGACATAGTTATATTTATAAGGCAGCCTAACTATACCATTATATATGGATGATGTCATCAGCAGAATGGGTGTTAATGACAGTGATGGTGATGATAACATAGTTATATTTATAAGGCAGCCAAACTATACCATTAAATGTGGATTATGTCAGTATCAGAATGGGTGTTGATGACAGTGATGGTGATGATAACATAGTTATATTTATAAGACAGCCTAACTATACCATTAAATGTGGATGATGTCAGTATCAGAATGGGTGTTGATGTCAGTGATGGTGATGATAACACAGTTATATTTATAAGGCAGCCTAACTATACCATTAAATGTGGATGATGTCAGCAGCAGAATGGGTGTTGATGACAGTGATGGTGATGATAACATAGTTATATTTATAAGGCAGCCTGACTATACCATTAAATGTGGATGATGTCAGTATCAGAATGGGTGTTGATGTCAGTGATGGTGATGATAACATTTCTATCTATAAGGCAGCCTAACTATACCATTAAATATGGATGATGTCAGTATCAGAATGGGTGTTGATGTCAGTGATGGTGATGATAACAGTTATATTTATATGGCAGCCTAACTATACCATTAAACATGGATGATGTCAGCAGCAGAATGGGTGTTGATGACAGTGATGGTGAGGATAACATAGTTATATTTATCTTCAGCCTAACTATACCATTAAATGTGGATGATGTCAGTATCAGAATGGGTGTTGATGACAGTGATGGTGATGATAACATAGTTATATTTATATGCAGCCTAACTATACCATTAAATGTGGATGATGCCAGCAGCAGAATGGGTGTTGATGACAGTGATGGTGAGGATAACATAGTTATATTTATATGCAGCCTAACTATACCATTAAATGTGGATGATGTCAGTATCAGAATGGTTGTTGATGACAGTGATGGTGATGATAACATAGTTATATTTATAAGGCAGCCTAACTATGCCATTAAAAGTGGATGTTGTCAGCAGCAGAATGGATGTTGATGACATTGATGGTGATGGCAACATATTTACAAGGCAGCCTAACTATACCATTAAATGTGGATGATGTCAGTATCAGAATGGTTGTTGATGACAGTGATGGTGATGATAACATAGTTATATTTATAAGGCAGCCTAACTATGCCATTAAAAGTGGATGATGTCAGTAGCAGAATGGGTGTTGATGACAGCGATGATGATGATAACATAGTTATATTTATAAGGCAGCCTAACTATACCATTAAATGTGGATAATGTCAGTAGCAGAATGGGTGTTGATGACAGTCATGGTGATGATAACATAGTTATATTTGTAAGGCAGCTTAACTATACCATTATGTATGGATGATGTCAGCAGCAGAATGGGTGTTGATGACATCGTTGATGATGATAACATAGTTATATTTATAAGGCAGCCTAACTATAGCATTAAATGTGGATAATGTCAGTAGCAGAATGGGTGTTGATGACAGTGAGGGTGATGATAACATAGTTATTTTTATAAGGCAGACTAACTATACCATTATATATGGATGATGTCAGAAGCAGAATGGGTGTTGATGAAACTGATGGTGATGATAACATAGTTATATTTATAAGGCAGCCTAACTATGCCATTAAATGTGGATGATGTCAGCAGCAGAATGGGTGTTGATGACAGCGATGATGATGATAACATAGTTATATTCATTAGGCAGCCTAACTATACCATTATATATGGATGATGTCAGCAGCAGAATGGGTGTTGATGACAGTGATGGTGATGATAACACAGTTATATTTATAAGGCAGCCTAACTATACCATTAGATGTGGATTATGTCAGTATCAGAATGGGTGTTGATAACAGTGACGGTGATGATAACATAGTTATATTTATAAGGCAACCTAACTATACTATTATATATGGATAATGTCAGCAGCAGAATGGGTGTTGATGACAGTGATGGTGATGATAACATAGTTATATCTATAAGGCAGCCTAGCTATAACATTAAATGTGGATGATGTCAGTAGCAGAATGGGTGTTGATGACAGTGACAGTGATGATAACATAGTTATATTTATAAAGCAGCCTACCTCCAGCATTAAATATGGATGATGTCAGCAGCAGAATGGTTGTTGATGACAGTGATGGTGATGATAACATAGTTATATTTATAAGGCAGCCTAACTATACCATTAAATGTAGATGATGTCAGTATCAGAATGGGTGTTGATGACAGTGATGGTGATGATAACATAGTTATATTTATAAGGTAGCCTAACTATACCATTATATATGGATGCTGTCAGCAGCAGGATGGGTGCCGATGATAGTGACGGTGATGATAACACAGTTATATTTATATGGCAGTCTAATAATACCATTAAATGCGGATGATGTCAGTATCAGAATGGGTGTTGATGACAGTCATGGTGAAGATAACATAGTTATATTTATAAGGCAGCATAACTATACCATTATGTGTGGATGATGTCAGCAGCAGAATGGGTGTTGACGACAGTGACGGTGATGATAACATAGTTATATTTATAAGGCAGCCTAACTATACCATTAAATGTGGATGATGTCAGCAGCAGACTTGGTGTTGATGACAGTGACGGTGATGATAACATAGTTATAGTTATAAGGCAGCCTAACTATACCCTTAAATGTGGATGATGTCAGCAGCAGAATGGGTGTTGATGACAATGATGGTCATGATAACATAGTTATATTTATAAGGCAGCTTAACTATACCATTAAATGTGGATGATGTCAGCAGAAGAATGGGTGTTGATGACAGGATGGTTATATCATAGAAGACAAAAAGTTGTACCTAGAGAATAATATCAAGAGTAGAATAAATTTCAGAAGGGGGAACTGTCAGACACAGCGTGTCATCTATTTCGGGAAGTGTACATTATGTCACAGTTATTATGTGGGGAAAACAGATAGAAGGTTGAGAAATCGGATTTATGACCACCTTTATTGTATAAAAAAGAAAGATAGGAATAATGCACTATATAGGCATTTAGAAGAAAGTACTGGATGTGATTTTCCTTCAAGTTTGCCATACTGGTAGTTGTCAGGAGTGACCCTAGAGGTGGTAATATCAAGGCTATACTGGGAGAGAAGGAAATCAAATGCCAGATAAGATTAAATGTGGCCAGCTCCCCAGGAATTAATGAACATATACCCACAAAACCTCTTATTAGAGTTTAATACATTTCATAGTATATACTATGGAATTCATACATCAGTAATTATTTCAGGAAAGATGGATAGGTGTAAATTATGTACAAGTACACACAGTGAGAATATTGGGATTATTGGAAATAAAGGAGCCTTTTAAATTATTATAGAATACACATATCGACAGGACAGAAAGTAATCAAATGAACTATTTATCCGAACAGGATGTTTATGTATTTATTATGTTTTAGTAATATATTTATTATGTAAGTATATTGATTTTTACAAAAACATTTTTTTATATAAAGTATTTTTTAGAATTTCAATGTTAATTGATTAAATGAATAATTGATTGTAAAGGGCGGGAA
Organism: Protopterus annectens; assembly: GCF_019279795.1. Classification (NCBI taxonomy): domain Eukaryota; kingdom Metazoa; phylum Chordata; order Ceratodontiformes; family Protopteridae; genus Protopterus; species Protopterus annectens. The sequence goes on along the minus strand of NC_056737.1, from coordinate 1,582,701,863 downwards.
AGTATAAAGTATTGAAGTATTTGAAAATCATGATGAGTGTTCTGATGAAATCTACGGTTAGTAGAAGAAAGCGCTCAACTTGTTTTTTTAGTGTGGTACATTAAACCTGTTTTTACACCAATTGGACCGTGGCACTTGCTTCTTGGAATCTATTTTTGTTCCGCATTTTTTGGTAGTTGTTGGGATTCCTTGAGATTACTATTTGGGGTGATGATAACATAGTTATATTTATAAGGCAGCCTAACTATACCATTAAATGTGGATGATGTCAGTGGCAGAATGGGTGTTGATTACAGTGATGGTCATGACAACATATATTTATAAGGCAGCCTAACTATACCATTAAATGTGGATGATGTCAGCAGAAGAATGGGTGTTGATGACAGAGATGATGATGATAACATAGTTATATTTATAAGGCAGCCTAACTATACCATTATATATGGATGATGTCAGTATCAGAATGGGTGTTGATGACAGCGGCGATGATGACACAGTTATATTTATATGGCAGTCTAATAATACCATTAAATGTAGATTATGTCAGTATCAGAATGGGTGTTGATGACAGTGATGGTGATGATAACACAATTATATTTATAAGGCTGCCTAACTATACCATTAAATGTAGATGATGTCAGTAGCAGAATGGGTGTTGATGACAGTGATGGTGATGATAACATAGTTATATTTATAAGGCAGCCTAACTATACCATTAAACGTGGATGATGTCAGCAGCAGAATGGATGCTGAGGACAGTGACAGTGATGATAACATAGTTATATTTATAAGGCAGCCTGAGGGAATTGGCAGGCAGCCCCCAAGATTAATGTCAGGTTTTCTCACCTCACAACATGTTAGTATCTCTGCAGAAAATGACAGTGCAAGTCAAAGTCAAACTGAACTAGGCATAACATTCTCAGTTGTACCAGTGGAACACCCCTGCACCTCTACACCAGTATCTCCACACAAGGAACAATTTGAGGATGATGGCAGACATTCTGAGGCTACAGTATCCACAGTGCCACCAGTACAAAGGAATTATTTACAACTACCCCAGGAAACATGTAAAGCAATCACTGCTCAGAAAGAAATGTGCCTTGACATTGTGAGGGCTCAGAACACTGCCACAGGGGTCAGAGGGAAATATTCAGAGTCCTTCAGGGTATGCTTGATAATTTCCAGTACTACACTGAAATGGCAGTGAGCAGGGATAATGCCAGGTTTACTATCAAAATGATGAATTTGAATGCTCCGCAAATGGAAAAAATGAAAGACAGATGTCTGAATTTCCATATTGCTGAGCATTCAATGTTTGAAATTCCTATGAGCGAATGCTACTGTGCATTTGCTGATATGAACTAAAAGTACTCTACAGAGATTGCGGAACAGTGCAGTTTGGGACATTCATCCCTTTCGTCACTGTAGTACGATCTCAGAGTTGGAATATATAGTTAGCAGGGAGTGTGGTGGCACAAGGGGACTTGCCCCCCTGCAAAAATGTGACGTAATGTGTAGGTGTTTCATGTAAGTGTGCTCCTATATATAAATATCATGTGCTCTGTTCGGCAACAATGTCAAATTTGCTGAATTCATTCAGCTGATTCAACATTGTGTCCAGATGTACATTGTCACTTTCTTTCTTTCCATCGATGTTCTGACTGGGATTTATTTTTATGGGTGACATTCTGATAGTAAACCATAATGCCATGGTAACACTGATGTGTAGTATGGTGGCACACCATAGGACATACTATAGTCAAGCTGGACTTGGTCTTATGAGAGACAGGAGACCGGATACTGTCTGAATACATGAGGGCAAATGCCATGATGCTAACTATGCTTCTCAAGACACTAATGTCAATAGTCACAGTGAACAATCACAACACATTTCACACAGGCCATATTAATGGTTAAAACACCTATTAAAACCTCACGTTCCAGATCATAGTCACAGTCATGTAGCAGAGATGGGTCAGTGACAGCAGGATCACCTTAGTCAAGTAGGTTACAACACTGGGATAACTTACCATACAGTTCTCATTTTAGCCCATCCTCCAAATGAGTTTCAGCATACCAGGCCTATCAATTGGTGATGTATATGACTCATTTGATCTCAAACCACTGTGAATTATATTCACTGAAAGAACCTTTTGTTTACTTGGAATTAGGTTTAGGAATGGATAAGTCTTTGCACATATATATATATATATATATATATATATATATGTATATATATATATATATATATATATATATATATATACACACACACACACATCATCCATGTTAAGCTATTAGGTACATGAGTAAACACTGGAAAAAAACACTGATACCTGGATTACTATTACTTCTGGTGGTAGTCACTTAAAACATCAAAATAGTTATTAATGAACATTTTCATGCAAAAACATATCATAAGGAAATGACACGTTAAAATAAGCATGCTGTCATTTAAACTACACTCTCCTCACTGCACAAATAATGACAGTTTATGAAGTCAGGATGTTTATTCTGAATGACAATGCAATTCTGCAGTGCAACTGTGTACAGTAAAAAGAAATTGCATAGAACACTGAATATTTCTGTTTTGTCAGCATTTCTTTCTATTGCATAGTGAAGAAATCATTAAAGCAAAATGTATTCATTACAGCAGGTACAACTGTTGAGTTATTTCTTGATTTGCTGGCTTTCAACATCACTGAACAGGAATCAGTGAGTATTCAGGCATGTCAGTAACATCAGTATTATTCAAATAGGTAGTAATAAAAAAATACATATTTTAAGATGAGAGAGAATGTCAGATGAACAGTGGCAGCTGAACACGCATCACACTGCAAAGCCCACAGATATCACTGCATGCATCAGTTATACTCTATGTGTTTTTTACAGTAAATGAAACATTAAACTGAATGTTATGGCCCATAGTTATGGACTAGATGCTGCCTCTTTGTCTGTGCAGACACATACTGTGCACAAGCCTGCAACATGGGGTCCTTTACTACTATTGTTGGCTGGTCATCATTAATCATAGTGGGACTAGAAATGGGAGCTGCAGTGATAGCATGGGTCACTTCACCATCAGACCATCACATGGTCATATTATGCAGAATGCAACAGGCAGTAAACATCCTATGTGCAGTAGCTGGGTCATACTGAAGGGCACCCCTAGACTCATCCTGGAACCTGAAACAGTTCTTCAGGAGGCCAAAGACCCTCTCAATGAGAATATGGGTCTGAGACAGGGATATGTTATATGTTTGTTTTGCATCTGCAGAAGGATTTCTCACTGGAGTTATGAGGCATGGCTCCGGTGGATATCCAGCATCACCTGAAAAAAAAAGAGAGAGAAAGAGAAAGAGAAAGAGAAAAGGGGAGGGACAAAACTGGAAAATAAACATTACTATACAGCAAGACAGTTTTACATGAATATCTACTTAAATAACACAACAAAACAACATGTATTATTCTACTTAACAACAAGATGGCCACTGTACATTCTAACATGCAGGACGAGGAGACAGAGCACCAGATATGGGAATTATGTGCACTTCCAGGATGCTGGGCAGAGACTGCGATGTGCCCTCATGCATCACACACTACCTGGCAATTGATAGAATGGTAGCCCTTCATATTGCTTTACAGTTACCCCTGTGGACCAGGAGGGGCCCTAATTGTAACATGGGAGCAATCTATCACACTGAGTACTTCAAGAAAATGTGCCAGCACATAAAAGGCATGCATAGTCCTGACTTGGCCCTGAGGTGACAGTAGGAAATAGATGCACTGATCTACATGTGCCAAGAGTATATCCAAGAACTGCTTCAGTATCCTTGAGGAGGAAACCTGTGAGATCCCCAATGTGTCCCCATTCTGTCTCTGGAAGATCACCATAGCAAGTATAGTGAGGGCTATACATACTTTGGTGTCCACAAAAATAGGAAGTCCGTACATTCATCATGTGCCCCTATGGGAGTCAAACTTGCCCACTAAGATTATTGTTAATGTCCCTGTCCACTCTGAACATATAAAGAAGTTCCTGATTATCAAAGTTGTAATGAGTAATCATTTGTCTATATTTGTGCCATCTTGGCAGGCAAGCACCATAGGGTGCAAACTATTTTGGTCTGGCCAAGACAAGTAACTCAGACCTAGAAATAGGAAAGTGCATCTCGAGGGTATAGCATTTTTGCTGATTGCAACTCTGATAAATTTGGCAATACTTCTCTTTATATTGCATTTGCAACTAGAGCGGAAAAGTGGGAAAAACTGACTATGAATAGAAAATGGTGCAAAACATGCTTCACTAGCATATGAAAATTTACATCACTCCTCATTTCCATCTCATTATTTCCACATTTGCAGTCATCGTTTATTGGTATAAATGCTAAAGCACTGCTGGTGATTCCTTGTTGGGTGAGGAAAGTAAACCTATATTTTTTGTTTATGACTGATAGAGCTGCTTTCTGTTTTAATGCTCCATTTTGTTTTCTGTTTTAAGAAATGTGTTTGGCCCAGTGTTTTTGTTCTATGTGAGAGATAGACACTTACATTATATGTGTTGCACATTTCACATGTTTTTATCATTGCTCAATTTGTTTCTTGAATTATACTTAAATACACAGTGAATTTCTGGGTCTTTGTCTTTTTTTTGAAAAGATTTCAAACCTGGATAAACTAAAGCACTGCTGGTTATTCCCTTCTAGTTTTCCCACCCACATTCCCCTTTGTTGATCTGCTTTTAAACTTGGTGATTTTAAACTGCCCACCCCTACTGTAACCTGAGTTTAATAAGCTCCTCCCTTTCTACATTGCTGTTGATGTCTTGAATTTTTTATCTGCCTTTCTTTGTTCTTATATTGAAAAAGTGCATTTTGCCTGTCATTGTCTGTTCTACTGATTTACTTGCTCTGAATTCATTATCTGGCTTGCTGTTGGATAATGTAGTATATTTTTACATTCTAGCAAGGATTTGTTTTTATATCAAGAGGTTAGTTGATTTTCTGTGCAGTGCACTGGGAGGTAGCCTGGACTGTTTAGGTTGCAGAGATGCTTAAGATTTATATATGTAGCGTTATTGGCTGGAGGCCTTATTAATTAGCTTATCTTGTTTTAGTGCCTTTATAAATTCTATACAATCGAGTGGATCTTGACTCATTTATACAAAGTGAAGTACTTTTATTGAATAATCACTCTTTTATAAGCTATTTTAAAGTACACTGCTGTATCTGTATCTTTAAGTTTATTTGGGTTAGCATTCCGTATCTTCTAAGTTTGTTTATGGTAGCATTTCATTCCGGACACTCCTTTACTGTGCTTTTACATTAGGAGGACTGCGATTATTCATCTCGTGACAGCAGGTGTTTATCTGGTCTATCTGACCTGGGAAGCACACAAAGGGTTCTAAGTATTTTGTTCACATCCCTTATATACTGTGACTGCACTTTAGCAGTTTCAAAAAAAAAAGTACTGTCTGCTGCTCCTTTAAATAGTTAATTGCACTATATTACATTGTATCTATTAGTTGTAGGGCTGTTTTAGGTAGTTTATGTGGTCTTGTTACAGTGGGCCTTCAAGCCAGATATTCTAAATTAAGAAGGTGTTTTTCTGTACCCTTGTGGCAGAAATGTGCTGATCTAACCTGAGTTGGAGATTGCTGGTGGAAGGCTTATTGCGTGCTTTCCTGATTGGTGGTTAGCTTAAAACTTGTTTCTCTTTGCTCGTATTTATGCCTCAAATTTGCATGGTGCTGCTCATCACACAGCAGCAGTTAACAGCGCCCTGTGTAGACACAAAAGCTTAGAAGCTCATTTTTCCCTAAACAGCTCTCAGCGAAAATCTTCCAAGCTTTTCTGTTGCTCTAGGAGCAACTCAGTTGCACACTGAGCAGTGTCCTAGTGATCAACCTTAGTTTACACAAAGTATAGGTCTGTTGTGTAGTCTCAGAGCTACCAGCACAGTACTATCAAATTAACCCATTCCCTTCCTTAATAAAACATACAGTAAGAGACTGCTGTCATGGACAGTCAGTTTCCCATCATCTCTCTGGCCAGCTTGGTAGACATGGGTATCCTGGGGCAATGTAACAATTGTCTCATATATACTGATAACCACTTACTCCTGAAACAAACAAATACTTTATGTGAGGGATATAGTTACACTATGAAACTGGAGGCAAGACTCTCACATAGGGACAAATCAAGTGCCAAACAGGTTACCAGCACACACACACTTTGCACCGTAAATAAGGGCATGACATATAAACCCACATATGTGGGGGTACTCACTAGTAACTTACCAAAAGATCAGAGCCCTCCCAAATGGACACCACTTACACCCATAATAATGCAAAAAACAACCACAACACACAGTAACATACACACCAATGTCTCAGCAAATAAGCCCATAAGGCATAACACCATGAAATGTAATGCATTGGTCATATGTGACTCCATTGTGAGACACATGGATGTTCCTCTCACCAGGCTGGATAAGGAACAGGTTATGGTTATCTGCCTGTCAGGTGCCAGGATCTGTCAAGTCACCCAAGCACTCAAGACACTCAACTAGAAGTACCGGTATGACTCTGTCATAGTCCATGTGGGGTGAATGACTTAAGACATACCTCACTGGAGTATATAAAGAGAGACATGACTGAGCTCTCAGATTATGTGTCACATGCAGGTATGAGCCTAGTCTTAAGCACCATTCTACCCTCTCCAAGGATGATGCCACAATGCAAACAAAAAATGATTGATTTTGACCATGTCAGCCTGAGAAGACATGGTTGTCAAGCCATGCTTCTTTGCCAGAGATGGTCTACACCTGCCCCCTTTCGGCTTTTGCATACTTGCAAAGGCATTAGCTACCACTATTGTGCCTTTTTTAGGCAGTGTCAAAATAACCAACCTCTCAACATGACAAAATCCTCTCTAGATAAACTCAAGGTACTGATTCTTGATGCTAAACAAAACACTGCACTCCCCTGGAAGCACTTCTCACTTTGGAAGTTTCTGATGTCTGTGCAGTCACCAAGACATGGTTCAAAGACGTGGAAAGCACCCCAGCCATGCAGTGCTACAATACCTTCCATATATTCAGACCACAAACTGAGAGTGAAAAAAACAAAAGAATAGGTGTATCCATCTTCATTAAGGATAAGTATGCCTCAATACTGGTCAAACAGTATGACTCTCTTGAGCTACTCTATGTCCAATTAACTATAGGCAAAGCCCCCTACCATATCATAGCTAGTCCACAACATGAAAAAGAAAAGCATACCGCATACCTGGACTTACTGGAGTAACTTGCCATACAACCCAACACCTTATTCATGGGTGATTTTAATTATCCTACCATTAACTGGGAAACATATGCACCCACAAACATGCTGGCTTAGAGGTTCTTGGACTTTGTCAATGCAAATGCTCTGGAACAGCTAGTCAGCAGACACACAGGATGCTCAAATGTCCTGGCTATTGTACTCACTAACATAGGAGAGCACTGCACCCCCCATGTGATCTTCCCCCCGGTAAGATTGGACCATAAACCAGTCTCATTTAATGTAAATATAAGACTATTATTTTATCTAATTGATTAATTAGATGGATGATAAAAGTTAAGTGATTGTGTAAAGTCCTCATCTGAAGAAGTATGTGCAGTAGGGATGAAAACGCAGTGTCTGTAAAGCGTTTATGTGTTATAATATTTTGTATTAAAGTTTGGTCTCAGAGTGAGAGAGTGCTGTTTTTTTCTTTCCAAGGTACTGTTGCTGGATTCTTAAATATAAGATCAGTTACCCCATCAAGCTCAAAAATGCTTAAGAATTTTGCAAAGACAAATTACTTTCTACTAAATGATGGTATAAGAATTTTAAAAGTCCCCACAAATGCAGCTGACACAGACTACTATGCAGAGGTGTACATCAATGCCCTGTGTAACCACTTTGCAGTTGTATATAATCGGCTGTACCTGACTGGATTAAAATCAGGTATAGCCAAAAAACAAACCTCCCTGGTGGACCCCTAGTATAAACAGGCTATACAACAACAGAAAGAAACTAATGTCCAAGAACAAGAGGAAATGGGTCAGCAGAGGAAGAAATACCTCTCTAGCTTAAACAAACAAATTAGAGATCATGTCAAGTCCTACAAAGCTAATTACAAAGCAAAAATAGCCACCCTAGCCAAGGATAATTACAAGGCATTCTTTAACTATATCCAAAATCTAAAAGGGAATACCCAGCTATGCACTAAATTGGTAGTGGATGGCACCACCCATACTCAACTGGAGGTAATAGCCAACCTGCTAGCTGACAGATTTGGAGCAAACTTTACCCCCCCCCCGTCCCCTCCAGTTATCCCCCAAAGTAAACCTACCACTATTCGTCAGCCTATTATCTCAAGAGAACAGGTCATCTCACTGCTGTCCAAAGCCAAAACAGCATCAATGGGACTAGACAACATCCCAGATTGCCTTTTAAACAACTTAAAACATGATCTAGCAGACCCACTTGGATTCCTGTTTAATCATAGCCAGTGAACTGACTATATTCTGGCAGAATGAAAGACAGCAACAGTAATCCCTCTGCACAAATGGGGACCATCAACCACCCCTGGGAATTACAGGTCCATAAGCTTGACTAGTCTCTTCTGCAAGGCTGTGGAAAGAATCATTATGGACCTTATTAACAAGGACATAGGTAATCTCCAAACTCTGGACACAACCCAGTCCAGATTTGTTAAAGGTAGATCATGACTTTTAAACATGATTGACTTTGCTAAGAAAGTCACCAAGGCCCTGGACAAGGGAAAGACTGTGCATACCACCTATCTTGACCTAGCCAAGGTATTTGATTCAATCCCCCTTAGTTATTATAGATAAACTCTCCCAATTGGGAATTAACAACTACATTACCAGATGGTCAAAGTGGGTGACTTCACTTTTAGCAAAAGACCAGTCACCAGTGGGGTTCTGTGCTGGAATTTTTTTCTCAGAGGTCCAGGCAAACTTGGACGACCTGTGGCTGATCACGTTCACTGACGATTGCAAATTGGGAGCAATCATTGCGTCACCCAATGATGCCGATGCTGACATGGTTATTGCAGACAAATGATTGGTGCCAAAGTCATGGATTAAAGCTAAATGCAAAAAATGCAATATTATTCCCTTTGGGAAAGCTGACATCCCTGCTAATTACATTAAAGATAGCACCCCCTAAGTGTAGACCCAGTAGTATGTGATCTGGGTACTGAGGTTGATAGCAATCTGAATTTTGACTACCATGTATCCACACTAGTAAGGAAATCCTTCTATGTGGCAGATCTTATAAGTAAAGGCATCACATCTAGATCTAAGGATGTTATAATTTCATTATACTTGGCCCTCCTCAGACCAGTAATTGTGCACAATGCTCCCTTTTGCATGTACCTCACCAGACACCTGCAACAATTGGAGAGACCACAGATGTTTCTCACCAGGAAATTACAGGGTACACAAAACAAGTCTTATTCAGAAAGACTGAAAGCCTTGTTACTGTATTCTGTCTCCTACAGGTTGCTCGGGAGTGCCTTTGTCTGGCTTACAAGTCAGTCTCTGACCCGGCCCTGATAGAAATGCTACTCATTCATAAATCAAACTGCAGGAGAGTCACTCACTCCAGGGATCTTAACCTAGCCTCTGACATGAACAGGTCATGCTGGAGAGATAGATACATTTCCCAGAGAGTGCCATTTCTCTGGAGCAAGCTTCCAGTTCAAGTGAAACAGAGCCCCTCCCTGACCCTCTTCAAACGCAACCTAGATCAATGAATGGATGACCGCAAATTCACTTCTGGGGTGGTGCCCATGTCCCTCCTGGACAGAAGAAGTCGGTATTAACTGCCATAGACCTTCACCTCTGCGAATGTCACTCACCTAACCACCGACAGTTGTGGCAGCTCATGATAAATATGGATAGGCTTGTAAGGGCTCTAGGACCATTAGCTTAGTAACCTCGTATTATAGCTCAGTTGCATTCATTTGCACCCCCCCCCGACAACCTGAATGCATTTGCATAAATGACTATGAATACAGGCCTAAGTCTTAATCTGTCCTTGTGTGGTTTGTCCCCCAAACTCTGGACCATGTTATTCATCTTTCCCTGGAACTTTCCATGAGTGCTGAGTTATGTCTGTGGTCATCTCTTTAGAAATAGAAGCAGAAATCCAGGTGATGAAGTACCAGGGTGCTAAAAAAGAACAAATTAGCCAGAAACCTTTCTTTTCAGTTTAAAACTGAGTTGACATCACCCAGTGCTTACTTGCAGATAATTACCATCTTTTTCTCACTAGATGGCAAGAGAGACCTGGTCATTTTTTGTCTCTCCTACCCTGCTCCTACCCATGGTAAACCTGAAATAGCCACACTATAGTCACAGAGAACCTATGAGATTATTTCCTTGTGATAAAGTCCATCAGACAAATAATGTGACCTAGATAAGAATGGCACTTTTTTTTTCATGTCTAAGATATCTCACCATACACATTGAAGCTGTGTGGCTATTTAAACTACCAAGAGTTTTTGATGAAACTACAAAATTCTCTTTGAAATCACACACAAAAAAACGCTAAAAATTTAATGAATAAAGCTTTCGGGTTATCCATATGTACTGATGAAGGATGGATAACCCGAAAGCTTTATTCATTAAATTTTTAGCGTTTTTTGTGTGTGGCTATTTAAACTGTCAGATTGTAGGTAATTTTTTTTAAACAAGGGCATTTAGATCTCTGGACATTATTTAGCACTTTGATGTTAATGAAGCCTAATTAAGCAGCATATGTGAGGATGGATTTTTATAGCCTGCTGTGAACCCAGTCAGTAGTAGCCAAGTTAACTACTTTACTGTTAGAGTACTAAGTAAAACTCTGCCAAGTGCAGAAAAAGGTAAAGTGTAAGAGCAGGGATGTGAGAGTTAAGTAAATTGGGTTAATTTGCAGAGATGACTTACTTAATAATGTTCATACTATCAAATGGAGTTATCAGAAAAGATTCACCATATATTTTTTAAATATTTCTGCTGCATGTCATGACTTGGTTTTGTACATATCTCTTATGACACATATTCAACATACCTATGAACCTATCTAGTCATCTTTCTGTCTATACCCGTCATTGTGTGTTCAGACAGCAAAGTACACTGATGGACTACATTTACTGCCACACATAATACTCATTCTGAACAGCCTATGTATTTTAAATTTTCAACTTTTAATATAAAGTTATAAAGAATGTAGCATGCCTAGAGTTAACAAAGTATACTCAGTCCCACAATACAGCTGATTTATTTTATTTTTGTTGCTTCAGTTGTGTTTTACTGTAAGGCTAAACAATTCTTTTCACAGTGAGATTTGCAGTTTGGCACCACTGATAAGACTCAGTTTTGTGAAGAAGAAATTTAGTTGAAAGACTATTTTAGAAGCAATGTTTACAAACAATAATTTAAAGTATAAAATTCCTTAAGTATCGACTGCTGTATCACCGACAGGCTAAAAAGCTATACGAGTGGGAGGTGATATGAATTATTTCAGTACCTTGTGTACTGTCTGGTATAATAAAACTGTTTAAAATGTCGACCAGAATATTATATTTTTTCAAGAAAATAAAAAAAGGTCTTATGATAAAAACAATTACAGACAGTATGTGCTACAGATTTAGTTCTTCTTCTTTATGATACTAATAGAACAACAAACAGTAAAAGAAGTGCTTGTAAGAGACACTTTATTGTGGCTATTAAGATCTGCAGTATGCCATCTAGCATGGTATAGTAAGAGAAAAACAAAATAGCAAAAAGTCAAGTACACCATTCAAGGTGTGCTTATCAGGGGTTATAAGAGCAATAGTCACTAAGTAGAATGTCAGACTTGTTACCTGTTGGTTGCAGACTGACACAGGTTGTTTTCTTAAAATGGCAAACTATTCTGTAAACTCTGATAACACAATCTTTGTTTAAACAGTCAATGCAAAATAACAAAGATGTCTCAACAACTGCTCATCATGCATATAGTACCAATGTATCTGTGCTAACAATTTTTTTTCAGTCTTTATCAAATCTCCTGCCATGTAAAGCAGAGGAACATAACCATGGCTGTTTCATGGGATCAGGCATGGAAGATGGCAGTGAGCAGATGATGTCGGCTCAACCATTCTGTGGAGATGATGTCTGCCTAGCTTGCTGCAGTAGCAACATTAAGATCCTAGTGAGTTCCACGCTGCAAGTGGTATACCTCTTGGTTGGGAGGTTACATATGCATACAAGTATGCATGCACCTTCCTAATGCAGCCATTGTGGAGCTCAGTTAGCTGCAGCTGGCTGGTGGGGCTTACAGCACACTCACCATTAGCAGTATGACACTACACCAGTGTCCTTGATCTTGTCACCAGTACAAAGATTGGTCTGGTTTAGAGGCATAGCTACAATGGGTTGAAGGGGGCAGATGACATGGGTGCAAGGTGTTAGGGGCCTTGATCATCAGTACTGGCTTTAGTTTATGAATGTCAACTGCCCTCTTATCTTTTACTGACTCTATAAACAAAAATTGTAACAATAACTCTTTTTCCTCTGCACTATTTATTGACCTGTCAAAAGCCTTTGGTATGGTTAACCATAACTTACTTCTAGACAAACGTAAGGCCCATTCTCTTGATCCTCAAGCTACACAATGGTTTAGGTCTTATCTGGAAAATAGACAGCAAGCAGTACTTTGGCATAACAATCTGTCTTCATTACTTCCAGTAAATACTGGAGTACCCCAAGGCTCTATCTTAGGTCCCCTACTCTTTTCCTTATTTATTAACAATTTACACATGAACATACCTCAAGCCACCTGCATTCAATACGCCGACGACTCCACCTTAATCTGTACAGCCAAGAATATAGCCTCTCTCCACTCCCTCACCCAAACTGTTTTTCAGAATGTTGAAAACTGGTTTATGCAACACTGCCTCCTCCCGAATCCCAAAAAAAACAAAACTACTGCTTTTTACTCCAACCCATAAATCACCTACTCCATTCTTCTCTGTAACCTCTAACAATAGTACCAACATAACCCCAGACAGTACAACCCGCATAGTAGGTGTAACAATTGATAATCGTCTCAGCTTTGATGACCATATCAACTGCACCATAAAGTCTGTCAACAAAAAACTTGGTACCCTTTATAGAATTAAACGCTTCCTTACCCCTTCTGCAAGGAAAACTATTGCCCAGACCCACCTAATTTCCACCCTCTTCTATGCCTCTGTTATATATACTAACCTATCCAAAAACAACTTCTCTAAACTCTCCAGCTGTTATAATAGCATAGCTAGATTCATTACGTGCTCCCCCTTTAAAACTCACCACTGCCTCAACCTCAAACAACTTGAATGGCTAGAATTGCACAACCACATACTCTGTCAACAACTACTTATTACTCAAAAGATCCTTTACCACCCTAACAACACTCCAATCCTCACTAATCTAATTACACCATATAAAAATCTAGCTACACTATGCTCTGCTAATAAGCTTCTAGTTTCCTCTATTAAATCGAACAACAAAGCCGGTGATTCACTTTTCTCAAACACTGCAGGTAAAAACTGGAATTTGCTTCCTTCTGAATTATCAACCCTTGCCGCGACTTCTCTATTTAAAAAACATCTTAAAGAACATCTCAAAACTCATTGGCTCTGTCCATGTGCTAGCCCAGACTGATATCTTTTTTCCCTTCCTTTCTACCTCTCTAACCTATGCCTTCAAATCTAGCTATTACCCTTTTCTTCATAATATGAAGATAAAATATAACTTCTTTTTCTCTTAACTGACTCCTGCTCATACCTTCTCATATGTGTAGTATATTGATTAGTATAATTTTTTACTAAAATTTTTATAGTTTATAATTTTTAACTTTTCTTTGAACAACACTGCCTCTGTATTTGCTTTATTATGTCTTTTATATTGTTAACTTTGTCACTGTTCATGCTTGGAGCTTTTCTCCCCGGGCATCTACTGAAAATGGACATATATCCAACTAGACCAGCCCGGTCAACAAATGTAAAATAAATAATAAATAATAATAAATAATGTTGCTACTCTATTTACAGTCAGATCTGAAGTACTTCAGTGCTTTCTGTGTGCTGTACCAGCATTAAGAAGTGAATGGTGATATTGGCCGTATCATTTGTGGAGAAGGTGGAAACGAGCCGTGAATCAGAAGCAAACTCGCCTGTTGCTTTTTGTCACACAACTTTATTCGATAACTGCCAGCACCACAAAGTACATCTAGTAAGAATGGTTGAGCACTTTCATCTGCATTTACCAGATTTCTTCAGAACCATTTCCCCTAACATGTCACTTCCTTTATATACACAAATTTTTGGCGCCAAAAAGTTAATTACATAATTGGTTAAAAACAAAATTGTTAATTAAAAACAAAATCACTCAATTAACATTTGTTGAGAATAAAAATACAATAAAAAGTCACAAAAATATGTATATTAACCACTGTCATAAAATGTACTATATACTAGTACTAAAGTGCTTTTATACAGTGCATGATACATTTCATTATTGGGTCCCTTATACTATCTACCCTATGCTAAAATTTTGAATTTATAAATTCATAGTAAATATATATAAATAAGTAAAAATATATATTGTGTGTTAATGTATAAAATATATATAAAATGTACTCGGCTGATGAAATTTCCTTACTCTAACGCCAAAAAAGGCTTGATACTTATATGGTCATTTATGGTATTTTTATTCTCAACAAATGTTAATTGAGTGATTTTGTTTTTAATTAACAATTTTGTTTTTAACCAATTATGTAATTAACTTTTTGGCGCCAAAAATTTGTGTATATAAAGGAAGTGACATGTTAGGGGAAATGGTTCTGAAGAAATCTGGTAAATGCAGATGAAAGCGCTCAACCATTCTTACTAGATGTACTTTGTGGTGCTGGCAGTTATCGAATAAAGTTGTGTGACAAAAAGCAACAGGCGAGTTTGCTTCTGATTCACGGCTCGAGTCCAGGGGATCTACGTTTGCTATTCTAAGAGTTATTGTTGTTTTGTTCCACTTTGGTTACTAGTTGCGAAATGGCAGAGGTGGATTGTCTTGGGACTCCATTGAGTCGTGAAGAGTACTCTACACTACGGTCGGAAGTGACGTCATTACAAGGAGACGTCAACAGGCTCCTTGAACTTGTGCAGAAGCTCACCGAAGCTGTAACAGCTGGTGTGGAACCAGCAAAAACTATTCAAAGTATTCAAGCCAACGCGGAGACATCGCAAGTGGAAGCGGTGTTGGTGGAGGTTACCAGTGAAGCTAGTGATATCCCTAACGGACAAGGTGAAGGGACTAAAATACACGATTTGGATATAGGAGATGAAAACAGGGACATATCAATTGAAGCTGATTTTACGTTTGATTTCAGCTTATTTCACACTAACAGTGAGAATATGAGAATGGGGCACGCCCTAAAGAGCAGCGTGCTCCAGTACGGACATATTCAGCTATTGCCAAGAAGGCAAATAGCAAAAACAAAGGTACTGTAAACTTAGATAAGATATCTAGTCCTAAACCGAAAGGTATTCAGAAAAGGGATTATCGGGAACGTGTGTTAAATGTATCTAAAGTACTAAATGAATTTTTAGCTGATGAAGATAATTTTGGGGGGATAAATACAAGTGAATACAGGCAAAAAGTATATGAATGTGAGGAAAATGTTACTAATGATGTGAAATCCAGAATTTATTTATTGGGTAAAAACTAATACAACTTAAAAGTGTAAAAGTGGACAATGCATATCTTGAAAATGTATTCAATTACAAGTGGTACCAAAAGGTTTGAGGTTTTTCAAACTACCACTGGGTTTAAAATATTCTTCAAAAATTGAGCAATTGTTTAACAAAATGTTCGATGATTTTGGCTTTTCGACATGAAAGCACTTTTGAAATGTAATGAAGAAAAATTAATGCCCTTCTACAGGAAGTAGAATGTTTAAATGAATCTATTATAAAAGATGTGGATTTTGTTGAATGGTATGATTTATATTCCAAACAGTTTACTAATGCAAAAAGTAAAGTGCATAATGTTTACCATAGAAAATGAATAAAATAGAGCGAGATTTGGAAATGTATAGGACAGGAAGAGCGTACATCTGGCCTAAGTATACAGATGAAAGGGAAGGGGTATTTGAAGTAGTTGAAACAAAAGGAAGAAGAAGAAAGTATAGGTTGAACGAAGAAGAAAATTTTCAAGGGGGGAGATTTTACCCGGCACCAAAAAGATGGCAAAGGGGATACAATCAATAGAGAATACAGATGGAATGATTGACGGAGAAGGTGGTGGAAAAAGTGTACGGAAGCATGCACCCCCCACCCCTGTAGACAACAGAATTAATGAGAAGGCATCTACTTTTTGTACCAGTATTAGTATACCTGAGGAAAATCCAGTAAGGCATCCGAACATACATTGCTTTGAAGGGTTCAAAGTATACAACTATACACAAGTTCAGGTCACTACGGAAATTACTACATTGTTTAGCAAGGGGATGAAATTCATACCCACAGTTAAATTTGATATTTTTGATGCCATAAAAGAGGTGAAATTATTCTGTAGAAGACTTAATCTTGCTATACAGTTCAATCAAGGCCAGAATGAGTGAACAGGAAACACTAATTGTAACAAGTTAACTAAGAAAAGCACGTACATTCCTGTATCTAACGCACAGATCGCTTTATACGAGAAAATGGTTTGTAAAGATTTACACATTTTACACAGGAATATAAAGAATAACAAGTTAGATTCCACAGCTAATAAGGACAATTTACTAACTGAAGAAAGGAAATGTTTAGAGAATCTCATTATGAATGATGAGATAAGAATAATGAAGCCAGATAAAGGTGGTGGGATTGTGATTTTTGAAAATAAAGAATATCTAAGGAGAATACAGAAGATCCTAAATGAATCTGGTAACTACGAACAAGTGTCGTTGAACCAAATAATTACAGGATATAGAAGGATAGATTTTGCTGTAGAGGAGTATTTATTAGATAGAAGAATAACCAATGAAGTATATGAATTTTTCAAAAATGACTTTCCATTATTATCTAAAATTATAGGAATACCTAAATTACATAAAAATCTGGAACATCCACCTTTTAGACCTATTATATCTGGCTCCAAATCGAAAACATTTAAGTTAGGGGTAGCCATTGACCACTGGATGAAACATATATATACTAAAGTTAACCACATAGTAAAAGATTCATGGGATTTTTGAGCAAACTAACGGATGAAGTTTGGCAGGAGAATTTGATTTTCCTCACAGTTGATGTGAAAGATTTATTTTCCAGTATACCGGCAGATATTGGTCTTGAATATTTTGTAATAGCATGACCAAGTATTCAGGTTGTAGTTGGGACAGGATCAATCTCATCATGGATATGATGGGGCTGGTCCTAGACCACAACTACATCTTCCACTCGGGTCAACACTATAAACAAACTCGTGGTGTTGCAATGGGGGCTTCTTGTGCCCCATTTTTGCTAATTTGGTTATGCTCGAGTGGGAGAACAAGTACATCTTCCCAAGTGAATATTACCAATACATCGGATTATACACTAGGTTCCTGGACGACATGTTTATTTTATGGAAAGGTCCAGAAGAGAAGATACAAGAGTTCTTAGAGTACCTTAATAACACCACGGAATTCCTCAAATTTACCTACCAGTATGACAAAGTGGGAATAGCATATCTGGACACTTGGATTAGTACTACAGGACAAGGGTTTGAGTCTAGAATATACAGAAAACCCACGTTTTCAAATGACTACATACATTATAGCAGTTGTCATCCTGGCCACATCTTCGTAATGTAGTTAAAGGCCAATGCATAAGGATAGCCAGAATGTCATCGACTAAGGAGATTATGCAAAGTGAATTAGATACTCTTTTTAAGTTATTTTTAGATAGAGGTTACCCTAAACATATGTTGATCAACATTACGTCTTATGTTAAGAAAGAATGGGGTAGTAAATATGTACCACTACTGGGTACAGGCAGTATGGTGAGTACTAAAGTCCAAATAGACCGAGATAATAGAGTATGCATCATCAGGTTTAACCCCTATACCAACATTATGACAGAAATTTTAAAGAAACATTGGGACATAATTACTAGTAATGTACCTATTGGAAACATACTAGGTACGAAACCCTCTATAGTATATAAAACAGGTTTGAATTTAAAAAGAATAATAGAGACTAAGAAAAAGGCCTACACATTAAACAGTAGGAAGGGCACTACGAGTTGTGGTGCATGTAGTCAGTGTAAATATATTAACACAAAATGTAGGATGAGACTTAAGAATATTGTGAAATCTGTAGTATA
This sequence comes from Protopterus annectens, assembly GCF_019279795.1. Classification (NCBI taxonomy): domain Eukaryota; kingdom Metazoa; phylum Chordata; order Ceratodontiformes; family Protopteridae; genus Protopterus; species Protopterus annectens. The sequence continues at coordinate 1,582,683,450 of NC_056737.1, read as the reverse complement.
CCCTAAGAAGGGTAATTGCAATACACAGCGTATTGTGTATATTGCTGAGTGTGAGAAATGCGATGTATACTATATAGGAAAGACTGAGAGGAAATTCAAAACTCGTATATACGAGCACCTGTATAGTATTAGGAAAGGAGATACTAAGAACGCTCTAAGTAGACACATTATAGAAAAGGGAAGTGAACATAGTTTTAAATTTGCTATTATAGACCAGGTAGAGGTAAATGACAGAGGAGGAAATTGGAAAATATATTTAGCTTGGTTAGAAAGTAAGTGGCAGATATGTTTAGATGCCACATCCCCCCCGGGTATAAATGACCATATAAGTATCAAGCCTTTTTGGCGTTAGAGTAAGGAAATTTCATCAGCCGAGTACATTTTATATATATTTTATACATTAACACACAATATATATTTTTACTTATTTATATATATTTACTATGAATTTATAAATTCAAAATTTTAGCATAGGGTAGATAGTATAAGGGACCCAATAATGAAATGTATCATGCACTGTATAAAAGCACTTTAGTACTAGTATATAGTACATTTTATGACAGTGGTTAATATACATATTTTTGTGACTTTTTATTGTATTTTTATTCTCAACAAATGTTAATTGAGTGATTTTGTTTTTAATTAACAATTTTGTTTTTAACCAATTATGTAATTAACTTTTTGGCGCCAAAAATTTGTGTATATAAAGGAAGTGACATGTTAGGGGAAATGGTTCTGAAGAAATCTGGTAAATGCAGATGAAAGCGCTCAACCATTCTTACTAGATGTACTTTGTGGTGCTGGCAGTTATCGAATAAAGTTGTGTGACAAAAAGCAACAGGCGAGTTTGCTTCTGATTCACGGCTCGAGTCCAGGGGATCTACGTTTGCTATTCTAAGAGAAGGTGGAAACACTAAGTTTTCTTATAGGGTCATAAGTTCATATGTATATATTAGGCTAATGGCCAGTGTAACCTTTAAAAGCCTAGCCAAGCATCTCAGTTGTATCCCACATATTTATGTGCATTAGAAGTTATTTTATGGGGTATATGTAAGCAAGGGCAAGATTTCCAGGCTGCCTCTGTCCATTAGAGACATAGGTGCTAGATCCAGGTTGTATTTCCAATTTCACACCCACTGGTCTAGGTTTCTGTTGAATAGGGTTAAGGAAGAGCTCTGCTTCGCATACATAGGAGGCTTGTTCCAGAGAAGGGAATTTGTTGAGACACATACCTGCCCTCCAATGTGTCCTATTTATGTCGCTAGCAAAGTTTAAATCCCTAGATCAAGTAATTCCAATACTATTCATTTTGCAGACATGCAAAAGGTCCATCAGAGTGAGAGTGGGATCCCAGGATAGCTTGTATGATAGACACAGATCACCTCTCAATAGTCTGTAGGAAATAGAGTATAGAGATAGAGCTTTGAGGCACTCTGTATAAGACATGCTGCTTACACCCTGTATTCTTTTTCTGTGGAAGCTCTGTGAACATTCTGGTTGTTGCATGTACCAGGTTAGGTACATAAGGAAGGGGGCTTTGTACTCAATGATGGGCCTGAGGAGGACCAAATACAGTGGAACAATGACTTTGTTGGACCTAGATGTCATATCTTGCTTGTACGTTATGTAGCACAGAATGATTTCCTTACAACCTTATACACGTTAGTCGTAAGCCAGGTTACTATCTACATGCATATCCAAATCCCTGACTACTGGTTCTACTCTTAGGGGTATGCTGTCAATGAGGTAATTTCCTAGGGTGGCTGATTTCCCAAAGGGTGCTATTTTAAATTTCTTGACACTGAGTTTTAAGCTGTGGCTTCAGCAACAGTTGTTTGACTTTGTCAGTCCTTCCTGTAGGATATCAGTGTCTTGGGGGAATTCTATGACTGCTCCTTGTTTGCAACCATCTGCAAACTTGGTCAGCCAGAGGCCCTTGACATTCACCTTGACTTCTGAGAAGTAGATGCCTAAAAGGAGCGGACCAAGCACAGAACTCTGAGAGACTCCTGTAGAGGAGGTCTCCCCTATCTTAATTTCCTGGGTCCTATCTAAGAGCCAGATAGCTATCCAGCATGTAACACATGGGTTTATGCCTACATCTGTGAGTTTCTTTACAATATCTGAGTGTGGTATTGTATCAAATGCCTTAGCCAGGTCAAAGTAGGCAGTATGCACCATTTTAACATCATCCATTGCTTGGGGACCTTTTCAAAGAAATCTGCCAGGTTGAAGAGGTGTGATGTGCCCTTGACAAGACCAAACTGGGCTGGATCCAGTGTTTGAAGAGTTTCTGTGTCCTGATTAATCACTTCCAGGATTGTTTTCCCATAGCTTTTCATATGAGACTGGTTAGACTTATGAGTCTGTAGTTTCTAGGCTCCATTGCTGGCATGCCCTTGTGTAGGGGGATGACTGTTGCAGTTCTCCAGTTGTATGACACAAAGCCTGTCTAAAAGCTATGGTTAAACAGTGACTCCAATGATGCTGACAGGTCATGTGTCAGGCTATTTAGGAGGCATCCTAAGATGTTATCAGAGCCCATCAATGTAGTATTGTTGGCCTTAGTGAGCATATCTAGGACCTGCTCCCCAATCATAGTTTTTTTTTTTTTTTTTTTGATGCTACTTCCTGGGAAGCAGCTGGGGGAGAGAGGGAGGTGAATTTCTTAGGCCAGCAGATTTGCTACATCTTCTGATTCTGTGTAGGTGGCTTCATTTACAATCACTTCTGCATACTGCTGTGTGCTCCGTTTGAGGTTTTGGACATAGCTAAAGAAGGCTTTTTGTGGCTGTCCTTTGCCTGGGAGACTATCTTTACGTTAAGTTTTGCTTTAGTAGACTTATTTTGACTTCCTAATTCTTTGTTTATATTGATGAAAGTGGTTTTATCATACTGGGTGTAGCACTTCCTAATCTTGGCTATGGTTTTTTTCTTTTGTTGTACAACCTTTTTATGTCTGCATTCCACCAGGTAAGTTTGATTTTTGAGTTAGTTCTAGGCTTATTTGTGGTATGCATGGCTATCTCTATGCATTTATTGACTTGATTCTATAGAGCAGAGTTTCTGTGAACAATTTTGCATAGGCAGCTTTGTTCTCAGGGTTTGGAGGGCTTGGAATTTTTGTAGGGTATTGCTTAGTAGTGGGAAGTTTGCTAAATGTTACAGGGTTAGCCAGGTTTACAGAACTGATTACTGTTATAAAGTAGACAGCTTTGTAGTCTGACCTTGCAAGAGAGGGCACTACAATAAGGGGATACAGTGTTCTACCATGTTTGTGAATGCCAGGTCGAGTATGTTTGCATCCCAAGGGGGCATATGGACAATCTGGTCCAAGGTGTTTGCATTCACAAAGTGCAGGAATCTCTGGGCCTGTAAGCTTAGCGTTGTGTAAGTGTCCCAATTTATAGTGGGGTAGTTGAAAACACCCATGAATATGGTACTGAGTTGACTGGTAAGGGCCTCCAGTAAGTCCAAATATGAGTTATGGTTTACTTGGGTCATACAGTGTGACCTATAGCTTACAAGGGATATGATCTGAGACTTTGTCTGTGATATCTGGACATGAAGAAGCTCAAGCACATCATCCTGTTTGATTAGGCTTGAGGTGACTTTTCTGTTAATATAGAGGGAAACACCTCTACCTTTGGTCCCTGCCTGTACAGTAGCTGGATTGAATGTGTGGAAGGCATTGTAGCCTGCACTGCAAGGGTGCTGTCTGTGTCTTAAAACCATGTCTCAGTAACTGCATAGATGTCCATATTCTCCAGGGTGAGAAGAACCTAGAAGGAGTTGAGTTTCTTGTTTAGACACCTGGCATTGAGCTCTTTTAGATTCCCTTGGGTTTTATTTGCTACGTGGGATGGCTTGTCAGTTTGTCATTGCTTAAAAAAGGCACTATAGGTGAGAACAATGTTTTAATGAATATTCAAAAGGCTAGAAGGAACAGGTACAGATAATCCTTGGCAAAACAATGTGGTCTGTTGAACATATCCTCTCATGCTAACAAATATTGTTGCCTCTTGGAATGGCACCAAAAACTATGACAGTTATTAAAGTCAACCATCTTTTGTTCATTCTGTGGAACATCATCCATGATGAAAGCAGAATGCTTTCTCAATGCTAAGCACATACCAGCCTGGGGACATAGTCCAAGAGCTCTATAATGTCTCTCTTCATATAGTCCAGGGAGGTACATCTTAGGTTCATAGGTAGGTACTAGGCTATCTGCCCAAAGGCATTTATAAGCCTAGCCAGAATGTGTTGGCATTCACCGCCCCCTTAGATTAGTTCCCTGTGCCTCTGTCCAGCAGAGCCATTGAAGTGATCCCTGGGGTAAACTTTCTGTTTCCCATCCACTCATCAAGGTTTCTCTTGAAGAGGGTTAGCAAGGAGCTCTGCCTAATGTAGATTGGAATCTTGTTCCAGAGCATGGGAAGTCTCTGGGACAGGAATCTATCCCTCCAGCACATCCTATTTATTGTTGTGGTGAGGTTTAGATCCCTGGAATGTGTGGCTCGAGGGCATATGGTTTTCTTTAGGTGGAGCATGTCCATCAATTCTGGGTTGGACATGGCCTTGTATGTCAGGTAGAGATTACCTCTGAGTAGGCAGTATGCAACTGGAGTTTCTTCAGTCAAGCTACATAGGGCATCTGCTTGAGGTCAGTGATCCTCTTGGTGGGGTACTTCTGTGGTCTTTCCAGTTGTTGCAGGTGTCTTGTAAGGTATATCCCAAATGGGGCATTGTACTCTATGATGGGTCTGATGAGTGATGCTCAGAGGGGTCCGATGACCTCTTTCGATCTGGATGCAAACCATTTTGTGATTAGGTGGGCCACATAGAAGGATTTTCTAACCACTTTGGCAATGTGATTATCAAAGGAGAGGTAACTATCTACTTGGGTCCCCAGATCCCTTATTATGTCTTCCATATTTAGGGGGCTACCACCTATGTGGTAGTTTGTGGGTACTTTGTTTTTTTCCAAAGGGGATGACTTTTTGGCATTTAGCTTGAGGCCATGGTTTTGACAGCAGGTATCTGTCTCAGTGAGACCCTTTTGGAGGATGTCTGTGTCAGCTGGAGAGTGAATTATAGCCCATAGTTTGCATTCGTCTATGAACTTGGTCAGCCATAGTCCTCCTGTGCTTGCCTGTACCTCTGAGAAGTAAATGCCGAACAGAAGGGGTCATAGGACTGAGCCCTGGGGAATGCCACTTGTAACCAGTTTAGAATCAGACCTAGCTCCTGCAACTCTTATCATGAGGGGTTCTGTCCATGAGCCAGTTGGCAACCCATCTTGTGATGTAGGGGTTTATGTTCAGGCTGGTGAGCTTGTCTATAATACCTGAGTAGGGAATGATGTCAAAGGCCTTTGCGAGGTCTAGGTAAGCTGTGTGGACCACTTTTCCCTCATCTATAGCCTTGGTAACTGTCTCAAGGTTTAGGAGGTATGATCTGCCCTTAACAAAGCCAAACTGGGTAGGGTCCAGTGTTTGGAGGTTTCCAATGTCTCTGTTAATGAGATCCATGATGATGTGCTCCATAGCTTTGCAGACCAAGCTAGTCAGGCTTATAGGGCGATAGTTCCCAGGGTCCATTGTGGCTCCACTTCTGCGGAGTGGAATAACCATTGCTGTGCACCACTCTGTGGGCACATAGCCTGTAGAGAGGCTGAGTTTAAGCAGTGTGTTTAGGTGAGGGGTTAGTTCATCTTTGAGCTCGTGTAGGATGCAGCCTGGGACACCGTCTGGTCCCATTGATGCTGTGTTTTTGGCTTTGGAGAGGGCTGTTTTAACCTGAGTGTCTGTGATTTCAGGGGCACTACATTCTTCTGGTATAGTTATGGGCCCTTTTGGGGGTGAGAGGGGGGTGAAGTTTGCACTGAACCTGTCTGACAGGATGTTGGCTATATCGGTCAGATCAGTGTATGTTGTGCCATTCTGCACTAACTCCGAGCAGATCTGAGAATTGACACTTAGATTCTTGACATAGCTAAAGAATGCCTTGTGGTTATCTTTGGAGTCCATGGCAATTTTTCTTTTGAAGCTAGCCTTGGATGATTTTATGAGGGAATGTAGTTTCTTGCTGATACTGATCAGGGATGTCTTGCTTCTTGGGATTTTACTCTTTTCTGTACTAGTTTCCTCTTTCTATTGTATAGCTTGTTTATGGCAGGAGTCCACCAGACTGGTTTCCTTTTCTTGGAGGAGTGAGTCTTGGTTTTGTTTGGGATAGCACAATCTAGGAATTCTTGTAGGTGCCCATAGAGTGCATTAGTAAAGGATTTTGCAGCTTGGACAGCGTTATCCTTTAGCATGGGGGCTTTGAAACTTCCCACCTTGGTCTTAAGTAACATGAAGTTTGCTTTTGAAAAGTTTTTCGCGGTGGTTTCTTTGACCTGGGGTGGTGGCAGAATGTGGATATCCCAAGTGATTAGTTTATGGTCAGATCTAACCAGTGAGGGGTTGACCTCTAGTGTGGAACACCGGTCACCCATGTTGGTAATGCCCAGGTCCAATATGTTGCCACCTCTGGTGGGGGTGTTGACCAGTTGAACAGGGCATTTGAGTTTATAAATTCTAGGAAATGTTGGGCAAGGGAGTTTGTACTTGAGTAGGTTTCCCAGTTAATGTTTGGGTCATTGAAATCACCCAATATCAGGGTGTTTGGTAGGACCTTTATGTTTCCCAGTGTTTCCAGGAATGCAAAGTGGGGGTCCTGGGACATGGTGGGTGATCTGTAGCAAGCTATAATTTGAATAGCAGTTTTGCCCATTTTTAGTTGCATATGGATGATCTCTGAAGCATTGTGCTGTGCCACTAACCTGGAAGTGTGAGTATCCTTGATGAATATGGATAATCCCCCACCTTTTGCATTTCGGTCCAGTTTTTGTGGCCAAAATGAATGGTATGAGTTGTAGCCTGGTAGTGCTGGGGTGCTCTTTGGAGCCTTAAACCAAGTTTCTGTTACTGCACATATATCAATTTTCTCCATACTGAGGAGTGCTTTGAGTGCATGCATTTTGAGGTTTAGACTTCTGGCATTGAGTAGCATTACCCTCAGTTTTTTGTTACTTATGCTATTTATGGCAGTAGGTTTGTCTTTTGAGCCTTGCCTAAAAAAGGCACTATGGGGGTGTCAAGAGCCTTGACCTGTATTCGAAAGCCTAAGGGTGACAGATGCAAGCCATGGTATCATTCTTAGTGAGGACAGGTTGCTACTCAGGGTCAGGGTCATACTGGCCTGGGCTACGTGATCAGAGAGCTTCTCCATGTCTCTTTTCATGTAGTCCAGGGAGTTAGGACTCAGGTCATTCACACCAACATGGACAATGACAGCGTCATATTTGTACTTGTTCTGGAGTGACCTGAGTGTTGTGTTATGTGGCGGATCCTGGCACCTGACAGGCAGCTAACAGTAACCTTCTCCTTGTTCAGCCTAGTGAGTGGGACGTCAGTGTGCCTGACTATACAGCCACCTATTACTAGTGTGTTGGTTATGTTATTTTGCCTTAAGAGCTGTGATTGTGTGACACACTGGTTTTGTGACATATGTGTTTCATGGTTTGTGTTGGGGGGGTGGAGATTGCTTGGATGTCTGCTTGGCAGGTCTCTGTTGCTTTTGCAAACTTTTATTTAGAGCCTCCGAGTATGTTTTCATGTATTTATATGTGTTTTTTGCCGATGCTGGTTTCATAGGTCTATGTAAGACTGGTGATGTGATGCAAGTAATTCCCTTCTCCTCTTGAATGCCTGGTCCAGACTTGGGTTGAGACAGCTTAGCCTCCAGCTTGGCTGTATAATTGCATCTCTCGCATGTATTAGTGTTTGGTGGAAGGAGGAGAGGGTTGTCTATGTACATGAGGCAATTGTGGCATTGCCTCAAAATGCCCAGATTCACCAGTTGGACTAGAGAGTGCACCTGAAACTGCCCTTTGGACATCCCTGGATAGGTACAGTGAACTGTTTTACTGATTGGTTGGTAAGGTCAAATAGAGACCCTTGTCCTTCTCTACAGTATAGGAGGGTCTAGTGCTAAGGTTTATTAGTGCTTGCTATGAGTTTTGAGCAAGTGCTGGTATGAGAAGTGAATGGTTTGAGTGCGTAAGTTGAAAGTTTGTCTAGTTCCAAGGGGAAAATTGAAGAGTAGACTTTGTGGAGCCAGGAATAGTTATACCCTAGCTAACCGGCACTGCCTGGTGCACAAAACCGCGCAAATGCGGGTTTTACAGCAGGGAAATGAAAGAGATAGAAATTAGCCCAAAATGGCCAATAAACTACTAATTTGTGGGCTGAAACCACTCCTCCAGGGACAGATAGGCTGCTCAAAGCTCCCTCTCACAGTGAACAAAGAAACTTTCTTCTATCCAAGTAAGGTATGGGCAAACACAGAAACTTGTACCACAGCCCTGAATTCAGCACTAACTTGAAAACTGGACTATACTAGCTTAGAAGGGTGGGAAAACAAGTATTTTTTTTGTTTTTTCAGAAAATAAAGCAGATACAATAAAAAAAAAACACTTTAAATGCACAGAAATGGCTATCACACTTGAGTGTGTAGCCTACAACAGTTAAACAGGTAATTTAAACACAAAAATGACTTTGTTAAAGTGCAGGCAGTAAAATAAGTACAATATGTAGCTGAAACAAGCTTTTTAAATCACAGAAACTCTAGACAATTGGCGTTTTAGGTGGAATTAGCTAAAGGCAGCAAGAAAATGCAGAAAAATGATACTTAATCACTCCAAAGTCTCTCTTTTTGTCTCTCTGCTGCTGTAGAACTCTGCATGGCACCAAGCAGGCATTTGCTGAGCTGTATACTAGCACAAAAAACTTGCAAATGCGGGTTTTATAGCAGGGAAATGAAAGAGATAGAAATTAGTCCCAAATGGCCAATAAACTACTAATTTCTGGGCTGAAACCATTCCTCCAGGGACAGATAGGCTGCTCAAAGCTCCCTCGCTCACAGTGAACAGAGAAACTTCCTTCTATCCAAGTAAGGTATGGGTAAACACAGAAACTTGTAACACAGCCCTGAATACAGCACTAACCTGAAAACTGGACTATACTAGCTTAGAAGGGTGGGGAAACAAGTATTTTTTTTTGTTTTTTTCAGAAAATAAAGCAGATACAATAAAAAAAGCACTTTAAATGCACAGAAATGGCTATCACACTTGAGTGTGTAGCCTACAACAGTTAAACAGGTAATTTAAACACAAAAATGACTTTGTTAAAGTGCAGGCAGTAAAATAAGTACAATATGTAGCTGAAACAAGTTTTTAAATCACAGAAACTCTAGAAAATCTGCATTTTAGGTGGAATTAGCTAAAGGCAGCAAGAAAATGCAGAAAAATTATACTTAATCACTCCAAAGTCTCTCTTTTGTCACTCCGCTGCTGTAGAACTCTGCAGGGCACCAGGCAGGAGCTTGCTGAGCTGTATACTAGCGTGAGGTCAATTACATCCATATGGGTTATGACTGAGTCATACTGGTACTTGTGGTTTAATGACTTCAGTGCACTGGTAATTTGGCAGATCCTGGCCCCTAATAGACAACTGACTGTGATTTTCTCTTTATTCAGCCGAGTGTGCTGGACATCTGTATGTATATATATACTGGATCATGGCTGAAAAGTGTCAACAGACTAGCCTACCCACTCAGTTAACAATGGAGTTTCCTTTGATTAAAATGTTGGGCAGTGTGTCTGCTTGCCTTATAATCTCTGTAGCTGAGACTTCAAAGGGTTTGGCTGTATGTGTTGTGCTTTGTTGGGTATTGTTCTGATGGAGTGCTTTTGGGATTGCTGAGGATTCTTTTTGTAGGAGGAATGACTAAGAGGTCTTTGGAATGTAGGAAGGTTACTTTTAAAAACCTTAGCATATGTTGGCACTGGGTCAGTACTATGTGTCGTGCGTGTAAAGCTTACATTACAGACAACCTGATTGTTATTTTGAGTGCTTTTGTATACGAGTCTTGCCTCTAATGAAATTGTGTAATTACATCTGTTGCATACTGTATCCATTTCTCTAAAGATTAGTTGGTTGTCAGTGAACATGAGACATTTCCTAATTGTCTCAGGATGCCCATATCTACCAAGCTAGTGGAGGAGAAATTGGGAAAGTGCCCATCCATGGTGGCAGGTCTTTTTTAGGTAAACTACAAAGGGGTGGTGGAGCAGGGTAATTTGGGTGCTGTGAGGGTAGCACTTTGGTATTTAACTGTAGTAAGTGCTTATTATATTGTTTGAATGCAATTTTCTACAGTTTAAAGAAAACACCTTTTCATAGGTTCATAGGTTCATAGGTTCATACTAGGCTATCTAACCTAGGGCATTTATAAGCCTAGCCAGAATGTGTTTGGCTTTCGCCATCCATTTTAAATTTATTTTGCTATGCCCTTTTTCGAGGTTAGTATACTGTGCCTCTGTCTAACAGTGACACAGAAGTGATACCCGGGGTAAACCTACGATCTCCCATCCACTCATCAAGATTCCTCTTGAAGAGAGTCAATGAGGGACTCTGCCTAACCTGGACTGGGATTTTATTCCAGAGTGAAGGGAGCCTCTGGGATATGAATCCATCCCTCCAGCATGTCCTATTTATTTCAGTGCTGAGGTTCAAGTCTCTCGAGCGCGTAGCTCGATGGGATTTGGATTTTCTGAGGTGCAGCATGTCCATTAATTCTGGGTTGGACATGGCTTTATACGTCAGGCACAGATCGCCTCTGAACAGGCGGTATGCCACTGAGTAGAGCTGGAGTTTCTTTAACCGGGCAGCATATGGCATCTGTTTGAGCCCTTTGATCCTCTTGGTGAGGTACTTTTGGGGTCTTTCCAGTTGCTGCAGGTGTCTGGTAAGGTACATCCCAAAAGGGGCATTGTACTCAATTATGGGCCTGATGAGGGATGAGTAAAGAGGCACGATGACGCCTCCTGATCTAGATGTGAATCCCTTCATGATTAGGTGGGCTATATAAAATGTTTTTCTAACCACTTTGGCCACGTGGTTGTCAAATGAGAGATTGCTATCAACTTGGGTCCCCAGGTCCCTAATTACTTCTTCTGTACTTAATGGATTACCACCTATGTGGTAATTTGTGTTTACTGTCCTTAAGTATGGGAGGACCTTCTTTTGTTCCTCATCTTAAAGTTGAAAGGGGTAACAGATCAAGGAATATCTTAGGGTACCAGAATAGGTTGCTATAGCTCTGATCAGGTTGAGCCCATGGGATGCTACAGTGGGTCCAACAGACTCAGTAAACAAGGAGATGGGCTAGAGCAACTGATGAGCTGTGGGGAGGTGGGGAAATTATGTTCTTTATCAAACAGTTAAAATTTTCTACTTACGATCAAATCCTTCTTCACATTCTATTTCTTCTTGCATTATTTATTCACTTAAATCCTAATGTCTGTTCTGACAGCTATCATGTCAGGTGGTGATTTTGCACATCTCTTAATGTAGACTACTAATTCTTGATATTTTAAGTAAGGATTCGTTTGCAGTACCATTATCTGGACTGCTTACTCGTGTCACATTGAAGATAAATAAGTTTTCACTTGCTTGCATAACAGCACATGGTAGTGGTACAGTAGTGGTATTGATTTTCTAAACATAGTCCATAGAGCAGCAACTGATAAGAATATAAGTAGTGCAGCAGTTAGTATTGTTACTTCACAGCAAGAGGTTCTCCGGTCTGACTCTTGGCTGGGGTACCTTCATGTCCTCCCTGAATTCTCATGGGTTTCCTCCGGATGCTCTGGGTTCCTCCCACATTCCAAAGACATATGTCTGGAGTGTTTTTCCCCAGGCCTTCGCTGAAAATGGTCTCTGTCCCAGTCAGACTTTCCCAGCAAACAAATGATAAATTAATAAATAAAATAAAATCAGTACTCTTTGTCATTTGATTTAAACCTTATGATAAACACTGCTAGTTCTCCAAGTTAGTTTGTTATCCCTAATTACACTAATAAAATACTATTGCATATGGGACTTCTTGACATACTCACAAAGGATAAGCAGCTAAGCCTGCATGTGGCTTCAGTGTTAGCATTATAGTTTATTAGGTTAAAACGTTACCTATAATTTTAAAAACTTATTTTGTGCTATAAGTGGTCAGTATTTAAAATCAATATGGTTGATGGAGCTTATACACTTAAACTGACTGCAAATAAATCCTGATGTGACCCTCAGCTTACAGGCATCAATGTCTAGATGTCCAGTTTATGAGAAGGCAGTGAAAAGCAACCACATCAAAAACAAATTAGTGTCAAAACAGGATATCACTATAAAAATTTGTATCAAGTAAGTTGAAGTCCAGTGTGTTGAAAAGAAAGGCAACTGGAGAGGTTTGTGTGCCTCAGTTAAATAACATACAGTTGATACAATTCAAATCTTATCAGCATTAATTCCTGATGAAAAAGGCTAAAAACAAGAAATGGATTTATCAGAGTTAACAACTGCAGTTAAATCTATTTAGGAAACTCTAGATTCTTTCCAAAAAATAACTGAACAGCGCTACGTAAATCTAAAGAGAATTTGTCAGAAAGTACTACAAAGGCAATATATTTAGAAATATCAGTAATCAGATATTGATGGCATATTTATGTAAACCGAGAGAAAAGTAATCTGTTACATGAAAATAAGGATTTGCTGAGTAAAATTGATCAGCATGAAAATACATCCAGGACAAAAAAAATACCAGATTTTTGGTATTCCACAAAAAGATGAGGGGAATGATGTATGTACCTTCATCAATAAATGTTTCATATCTGTTTTTGGCTAGGACATTGACTTGTTAGACAAAACTGAAAGAACATAATGACCTTTGGCTCTGATTCCTACAAATTTGAACCATGTCTTGAGGGCCATTATAATAACATTTTAAAACGATACAAAATTAATATTTTCAAAAGGAACTTGGTCTGAAGACAGAAGTACCTGCAAAGAAAATATCTTCACAATGAATAATTATTTTTCTGGGTTAATAAAACAACAGAAATGCTTCACTCTTTTAATTAAACAGTTAAGGTAGGAGGAAACTTTATTTTATGTGCTGCTGCCAAGCAGAACTGAATTTCAGCTTTATTTGTAACTGCAGCTACTACTTAATACTGACATAACAAGGGATACACGAGTGCTGCATTATATAATCTTGCATTGCTGATAACAAAGACTTATGTATTACTGCTAACCAGTTTTTATGTCCCTGCACATGACTGTCAATCTTACTATGCATATGTTCTTTATTTTATTATTGTTTTTTTGAAATGTTTAATTTGGATACTGCAAGAATTGTGTCAAGGTTTGATTATTGCTATGTTGAGAAGCTCTATTCTGTTGTATAATCTATCGTGTCTTATCCTCTATCTTATCTCTCTCGTCTCCTAAAGATACTCTACTCTTCCCAGGCTTCTTGTGCTAGTCAGCAGGAAGCTAGGAACCCTCTCCAAATTTCGGCGGGTCACCTCACTGCTTAATACTTCTACAATCCCTTCTCAAGGAAAACAGAAAAGTATGTCTGCTGAATAAATCAAAAATAATACTCTCTAGTGCCTGTACCAATTTTTACATGTCATACCCAGGCCTGAGCTAGGACAGCCAGTAGCCAGTGCTTTCCCCTTCTACATAACCTTTCACTAATCTCTTCCCTCCCACCTGAATAGACTCCCTTTTTTTCTTTTCCTTCTCATTCCCATGTTCTAATCTCTAATCTTCCATTGTTACTACCTCACAATCTAACTAGCTATACTAGACTTGACCACTAGGTGGCACCCTAATTCCAGACTTTCTCTTCTCTTACCTACTTTTTTCTTACATCACCCTCTTACCCCATTTCTTATATCCAGTACTCTCTGACGTGCTATTAGCTGTCTCTCTTCCTAATTAATTCTATTTTACTGTCCACTGACACCTCCTCCATCCTCTCTCCATTTCTTTTCCCTTCCTTCCTACCCCTGCCCATATATAGTCTACTGACACTTTCTAGGCCCTATTTCTTTTCCTTTCTATCACTAGAACTAGCCTAGCTGATTGTTTTTTCATTAACTGTTTCTGTATTCTGTTGCTACCCGCTCCATTCGCCCTGTGGGCTCACTCCACTCCCCACCCTTCCCCCAATTCCCACCCACCCCCAGGGGTCCTACCTTTATACTTCCTAAACCACACCTCTTCCTGTTCCTGTGACTCTTCAACCACACCCATTCCTCTTTCCATTACCTTCTAACCACACCTCTTTTCTCTCACCTGTACTCTCTAATTATCCCCCGTGATATCACTTATTCTCTTCTTAACTCTCCTCTTTTCCTTTCTATCCTAATAACTCCCCTATTACCTCACTCCTCTAACTTTTATCCTCTCATTACTCTCCTCCTATCAAATCTTACCCTAATCACTCTCTCATCTCCACCTAATATATTACTATTCATCTACCAAGAAAGTACAGATATCTATCCTTATAATGAAAATTCTACCCATCCCATGCTATATCACATGCCTAGTCACTCTCTCACTACTACCTCCTTTAATCCTTACACATCTTATCACCTCAATTGAGAATCCACTTGACCCAAACCTAAACTATCCAAAAAAAGTAACCACCTCTACATACACACCTGTACTTCTTAGTCATGCTAATATTACATCCTCATCTAATTACACACTTCCAAAATATCATAGAACTCTACATACAAAGTTTAACAATTCAACTGCCAAAAAATGTCTATCTCTATACAGTAGGTTCAAAACCCTATACTATCTAAGCCTACTACTCTTTGCAAAGGATGGTGATATTCACCCTAACCCAGGCCCCCCAACAACTCCCATCTCTCTCCTCAACCCCAAAGAATCACCTACTCAAGCCCTTTCTAGACCATCTAACTCACTTTTAATTGCTCACCTTAATATATGCAGTATAAATAACAAAGTAACTCAACTCCAAGCTCTAACAGAAATATATTCCTTTGATATTCTCTGCTTAACAGAAACCTGGCTAAAACCCTCAACCAAAGATAATCAAATCATCCCACCTGGTTATAATATCCTGAGACTAGACCATACTTCCAAGAAAGGTGGAGGGGTAGCTATCCTTTATAAACCTAGCTTACAATTAACTACTCATAACTGCAAACCACCTATAGACTCTAATGCTGAAAACCTAATCTCCAAACTTCTTCTTAACAATTCCAAATCCATCTATGTCATTTGTATATATCTACCTCCAGGAAATAACATAGCTACCATGGAAAATATACTCTGCTGGCTTTCCCAAAACCTACCCCAAGAAACCATTATTTTAGGTGATACAAATATTGACTGGACCTGCTTCATAAGGCAGCCTCCTCAAACCATATTAACCTTTATGGATATTCCCAAACCATCACCTCCCCTACCAGGATAAATAAATCTAACAGGAAATCAACCTTATTAAACTGGATCCTCATTAACCATCATCCTCACAACTATGACTCAGGAACCCTCCCTGATGACTTAAGTGACCACACTCTTACCTATATTATCAGACATATAATCAATTTACCCTCCACAACATCAATTAAAAACATAAGGTGTAAAAAGAACTTTAACCCAGAACCTCTCCAGTTGGAACTAAGAGCATGCAACTGGTCACCCCTAAAAAATCTACCTCTAGAGGAAGCTGTAAGTTACTTTAACTCCAACTTCCTTGCCATCCTCAACCATCATGCCCCAACCAGACTAGTTAGAACTAAATCCAAACACGCTCATTGGCTTACTAAGGAAACCAAACATAGAATCAATGTAAGAAACAAACATTGGGCAAAATGGAGAAAAACAAAAAACCCTATAGACCAACAAACATTTAGACAACTAAGAAATGAAACTAAGAAAGCTATAATAACTGACAAAAAAACTACTACCTCCAATCCCAACAAGCCCATACAAATAAACCACAGAAATTTTGGCCTAGTATTAACCAACTACTCCACCCAGGACAATCCACTACTCCAAATCCTCGAAATTCAGAACACAAAACACCAATAATCATAGCCAATGACTTTAACAACTTTTTTACAGATGCTATATAAACATTAGCCAGTCAACTATCTCCTAACAACTTCACTCTACCTTCTAAACAACCAACCTTACCCCCTACTTTTCATTTACAACCTGTCCCAACATCATATATTCTAACCCTTCTACAGAAACTAAAACCCTGCTCCCTTTCAGCAGACCAACTACCTGCTGAATTCTTACAACAATCAGCCAAAGCTATTGCCTATCCAATTTCTATCCTAATCAACAGGACTATTTCTGAAAGTTTTATTCCCAGTTTATGGAAAATATCCCATATAATCCCTCTTCACAAAGGAGGACAATCCACAGACCTCTCCAACTACCGCCCTGTTGCCCTTCTCTCACCTCTGGCAAAGATCATGGAAAAATGCATCCACAAACAATTACTTGATCATCTAATGCATAATAACCTACTAGCCAATTGTCAACATGGTTTTAGACCCTCACATAGCACTACAACTGCCCTTCTTTCCTTCACAGACTGTATTAACAATAACCGCAACCTTAACAAACTCTCTTCTGCCCTTTTCATTGACCTGTCTAAATCATTTGACATGGTAAATCACCACATTCTCATCACAATACTAAAATCCCTGTCACTAGATACATCCTCTGTTAAGTGGTTCCAGTCCTACCTGGATAAAAGACAACAGGCCGTACTATGGCACAAGTCTCTATCTACTCATCTCCCTGTCAACCTTGGAGTCCCCCAGGGTTCCATCCTTGGACCTCTACTTTTTTCCATATTCATCAATGATCATCACCTTGCCATCCCCCAAGCTACATGCATACAATATGCAGATGACTCTACACTCATTTGCTCAGCCCCCTCCTCTTCTGAACTACTCTATCTGACCCAACAAGTATTTAATACAGTTGAGCAATGGTTCACACATAGATGCCTTCTCCTAAACCCCAAAAAGACTAAACTCCTCCTCTTCTCTCCTACCAAGAAATCCCCTCCACTGGATTTCTCAATAAACTCTATCAATAATACCATTATATCTCCAGACCCATCCACAAAACTATTAGGAGTCACCATTGACAATAATCTGAACTTTGACATCCATATTAACAATACTATAAAAACAGTCAATAAAAATCTAGGCTCTCTCTATAGGATAAAATCCTTTCTCCTACCTTCAGCTCGAACCATAATAGCACACACTCATCTAATCTCTTCTCTACTCTATGCGTCACCCATTTTTACTAAAAAATAATCTCAACAAATTGGAAATGTCCTACAATAATATAGCTAGATTTGCAACTGGTAATCCGTTTAGAACCCATCACTGCCTTAATTTAAAACAGCTAGGTTGGCTTGAACTTCAAAATCTAATTACATTCCATCAGCTAACTATAGCCCATAACACTCTTTACAAACCTTCAAAAACACCTATTCTCTCGACACTAATCACCCCCTATAAAAACCTAGAATCCTTAAGGTCTTCTCAGAAACTTCTAGTACATACCACTAAAACATACAACAAAGCTGGCGACTCCCTTTTCTCTAATATAGTTGGGAAAGCCTGGAACCTCCTTCCAAATGAACTCTCCATACTTTCCTCATTATCCTCTTTCAAAAACAAATTGAAAGTATTCCTGAAAACACACTGGTTATGTCAATGCACTAAACCTGACTAGTCAAAGTGTCTCTATATACTCTACTCTGCCTAACCCATCTACTCATTAAGCAACTCTATTTTCCTTTTTAAACTATGTTGCATATTTCTCTTGACTACTCTGATTGTATTTACATCCCTTTATTTATTCTTGTATCATGCACTGTACATTTTACTATGATAACCTGTTTATGCATACTGTTAATACTTCATATTTGCTCATGTATCCTTATACTTTATTGTATTAATTTTATTGTCCTAACTTGGAGCTTAACTCCTCGGGCCTCTACTGAAAATGGACATGTATCCAGTTAGACTAGCCCGGTTAACAAATGTAAAATAAAATAAAATAAATAAAAAATAAAACACTAAGCTAATGAAATCCTTCTTAAGGTACAATATTAAATGAGCATTCTTGTTGAAGGGAGGAGTATTTGAAACCAACAATCTAGAAAAATCATATAAGTTGCATGTTAATAACTTACGAAGGCTGAAATCTTTCAAACTAGTTTGAGATCAGATAGTTGATAAATGAATGGGCTTAAAATGGAACACAGTAAGAGGAAGCAAATCTGTCAAATTTCTCACAGAATGAATAGTTACTACAGGAAGTCTATAATGGCATTGAAAGTCATTTATTTCATCTCACTGTATTGCTTCAAATGTGTTAACTATTAATATATATTCTATTAGATTCAATTAACTAGTTAACTTTATGTTGGAAAGTACTAAATTTATAAAACAAATGCGCTCAAATGATTTATAATGCTAGCCTTTTTTAACAAGTTACACGGTGGAAATGTATTAAAACTAAGTAACTGTTAAGATGGTCTAATATCCAAGTTAAATATAGTAATGATAAAGTTTCCTCCTACTTCAATAGCAACAAAATCATGAGTTACGATAATCACCAAAACCCAATCCAAACAAAAAAATCAATGAAAACAAGAGGGAAACCTTAATTATTTAAAACTTCTATAAAGCAATACCTGCTGTTTTCAATAAGGTTTCACAAGAACTAGTAATTATGGGCAGAATGAAAACACTACTAAGATTGTATTGTAACACGTTACAGTCTGTCTTTGTCAAGTAACATTTAAAACTGCTGGCAATGGCTTATATCAAATAAGAAATGATTAAGGCAGGCATTATTAAAGGGAAGGTTGTTAGAAGAGTTGGTAGAATGGGATATGGTATGATTGGATAATTCTAGGATAAGAAAAAGCAGGCATCGTGATTAGAGAGAAGGAGTGGAGTTAAAGGAAACAGAATTGGATGTAATATATGAATAGCCATACAAGAACAGAAAGAGATGTAATGATGAATTTATATGGGTAAGCTGGAACAAGAACAGTGACAGGAATTACATAGGAAGTCCCTTTAGTACAGAGCAAGCAAAAAGAGAAAATCTTAACTTATTTCACTTCTTTCTCAAACTATCTGGGTCTGTCCTCACACTATAAACCAAACACTTCACACAGGCACCTTAGCAAAGGAAAAGCAAGCAAAAAGAGAAAACCTTAAATTGCATTTCCCACTTATCCAGCCAATTATGCTTAGTGTCTGGCACTTCTACATTTTCTTTTTTATAACTATGTTAAGACAAGCAGTATCTCTATGGCTGCTCTTTGCTTGATTCTTCCTTTTAATACACTTCGGTCCCTATGGGTTCATTCCCTTTAGGGCGAGCCTACCCCATTAAAGTGGTGGAACAATATACACTGCTTTACTGTCATACAATTATTAGCACTGCCTACTTTCTCCATGCTCTCATTTCTGAACAACTCATGCATTTGTACCTATCCATTCTGAGCTCAATGCTAGACACAGGCTTTGACTGATTAATTCATAAGCCAGTGGGAGTTTTGTCCTACTTTACCCATCTCCCACTTCCAATTCCCCAGTCAACCCCTAGACTACCTATTATATTGTCTCTGATCTCTACCCACTGTCACATGCTCAAGACACATCTATTAAAAAGACACCACCATAAAACCACATAACCCTCTTATCTCACTATATTCATAGTCAGTACCACAATATTAATGGAAGTCTTTACTCCCACTTACAAATTCCTGTACAAGCACAACACACATCCAAATCAGTAATATGTTCCTCTTTCCACAACTTACCTTATTTTACCTCCTTCATCTTTCCTCTTCACCTCCCTCACCCCTATTACCAACAAACATCTTCATAAAACACTTACACAACCAATCATAGTATCACTATATATTACCCCTATTTACATAACTTCCTCATCAACAAATCATCACCAAAACCCCCCAGTAATCAGACCAAACCTATTTCCCATCTCACCACTGTCAGAATCACTCTCCTATATGATTACTAAGACTCAGATATGTTTTTCTGTCTGCCTAAAAACATCAAAGACCTCATTCAGACTATCCTCCACCATCTTTATATTCTTCTTAAGAGTAATATTGATCACAACCCAGGCCCAATAATTCCCTTTCCTCAACATCAGAACTACTCCCTTCCTACACTGGCCTGTGCCCTCCTCAGTGCCCACAGCCTTGAAAACAAGCTATACCACATAAATGCTTTTATTTCCCAGCACAGCCCAGACATTCTAGCAGTCACAGAATCCTGAGGCAAAAAAGACTCCCCAACTTCCAATACTTTCTAACCAGCTAAATGTTTGTCAATAACGACAGACCAGTCAAACAATCAGTTGGAGGCTCTCTAATTTTGTACAGAAATAACCTAGACCTAAGGAAACTCCTCCTCAGACTCTTGTCATAACTTGATTTTCCTAAAATTTCTAACTCACAAAGGCAAACCACTACTGATTGCAGCTCATCTACCACTGTCTGCTTCCCTAGATAAATTCAAATCACTCATCACTAACATCCTTAATAACTATCCCAAAAATAATAACATAATCTTTAGGTGACTCAATCTTAATTATCTTGGCCCTCTTTCATCTGATATGGGTACTTTCCTAGCAGACCTAGGCCTCCTTCAACTCATAAAAGAACCAACAAGACCTAACCTCAGGTCCTCCAAACACTCCACACTTGACCTGATTATTACAAACATACCAAACTCCATCGCTAACATAAACATTCTGCAACTATCAGTAAGTGATCACTTCCCAATCACCTTTACAGCTGTCGACCAGCCTATAAAACTACCACCGATATTAAAAGCCTTCTGAAACCAAAGTAGCACAAATATAGACAAACTCAGAACCTTTCTCACAGCCCATAACTGGAACCATATACTTTCCTTATATGACTCTAATATAGTAACTGTAAGCCTAACCGACTTTCTACACCAGCTGCAAGACAAATTCTTCCCACTTATCCACAGGCTTTATAAACCCACCAAAACTGGATGGTTGTCCACTGAAATTAAACATCTTTTAACTCTAAGAGATGAAGCATGGCAACACTGGAAATGGACCCCCATAACTGACAACCACACCTCCTTTATAGTCTTATGTAACCTAGCCAAGAAGTTTATTAGCAGGCACAAAAGAAATCACCAAACAAAAAAAATCATCTTACATTCCTCCTAAACACTTTTGGAAAGAGGTTAACCTGCTTACAGGAAGAAAATCTCCTCAGGATACCCTGTCTACAAACACCATGCAGTAAGGTACTGATAGTTATATATACCAACTCTGAAATCATACTATAGTGGGGAAAAAAGCAAATTTCTTGATGCCTGCTGTAACGGAATCTCAATCAGAATGGATTGATGGCCTGCACTGTCGACAAGATGATACGTTCGACAATATGGCCATTCAGCAATCTGACATAAACTCTTAAATATGATAGGGCTTTAATATTAAATGTTAACACATTTCATTATACAAAATAAATATATTATTCCAAAAAACCCTTGAATGAGAGGAAGTTCGACTAAGATGTATGTACTCAATAAATAAATTATCCCAGGGATTCAATAAACTAAATGTACATTTGGCGCAAAGCCTACATGGAGATTACATGTTTGTGTGATGGCAGCAGTGCTAATCAGATATGCAAGCTGCATATCATGCTTACACAATACAAGCCAAGTTTCATGGCCAGCAAATGTTGCTGGCCAGGAAACCATGTAAAGTAGCATGAAGGCATATAAAACATGCAAACAAGTTTACTTTCAGACAGACTTACTCTGCAGAATTGCACGGACATCCACAGTGATCACCAGGGCTAAAACAAATGCAATGACTGCAGTAATAGCACATAGAAAAGTGTACTCAATGCAATGTACACTCTGACAAAGGGGGATACTGCCAGCACAGCTATTTGGAATTTTGTAAATAATTATGTAATTTGTGAGTATCAACATGATTTATCTACGATGCTTGTGTTACAAATTTATTAGAACTGTATGTCATGTGTATGTCAAACTGCTGGTACAGAACTGTGTGTTGAAAAGGTTTTGCAAAGTGCTGCTTGAACTGTAACCACAGTGTGCCCTACTGGAATAGAACAGAAATGTACTGGCACTATTGTAACTGTTTAAATGTATGTAGTTTAACAGTGGAAACTGGAATACAGGAGGTTAACTTCAGAAAAAAAGCTGAAATTAAATTATGGCTATGCAATAAAGGATAGTATCTTTCAGTTTTCAATGAGCTAGATACATAATGTCTGTGCTGAGAAGCTTTCTGTATTGTCTTCAGAGTGAACTTATTACTAGTTCTGAAAGTATGAAGGAATACAATTGTTTTATGACTTCCAGCATCTGCCAAAGATGTGAGGTCTATGTATTTTCACAGGCAGATGCTAAATACTGCCAAGCTTTCAGCAGTGGGGGTTTCAGATGGGACAGAGTCAGATGACAAGATATTATGTCATTCTACAAGCTATCCCAGAAGTAATATATAAGATATTAATTTGAGAACTGTCTGAGAGAGAGAGAGCATTCTATATTCTGTCTTGGACCAGACAACAACAACAATAAGAACCATTTACCACATCTGCCTTGCTCTTAAGTAAGTTAACGAGGGTATAGTAATTCTGTTAGATTCAGTCAGGAATATAGTGAAGCATAGTTTAGATGTTTTTCTTTATTTATTTGAGACTGCCCTGCAATGTTGTTTTAAATATTTCCTGTGGTTTTGAACTCTGATGTCACTGTGAATATATATTTAGTATTGTCTTGTTCTGTTATTATTTATTATTAAATATATTTAAACCTTTCATTGTGGCTGATCTTTGTGATAGATATTTAAGTTTTGAGAGTACTTGCATATTTCTATTTGGTGCCACAGAGGGCCACTCCTAATAGCCCTGATCTTGGTCAAACTACCATTTTATTAATATTAATATTAATATTACACAGTAAAATTGGACACCATTTGTTAAGGGCCTTAAAGTAGCTGATAAAGAGTTGGCTGGTGTCAGTGATGACTACGTTATAGTCTGGGCAAAAGGGGGCATAGCAAATAATCCTGTGCCAGCCTTTCTCAGGGATGTGTGTGTGTGTGTGTGTGTGTGTGTGTGTGTGTGTGTGTGTGTGTGTGTGTGTGTGTGTGTGTGTGTGTGTGTGTAAATCAAACCTCAAAGAGTGTGTCAGATACTTAGGCAGGGACACAAAGCACTGGTTACACAGAGAGTGTACTAGAGGTCTTGGCTTGGCCACTCAGCTGAGATCTCAACCCTATAGCTGTGCCAGTGGGGCATCTTATTGGGGATCTGGAGAAAGACAGAGAAACCAGCCCGGACTGACTGTGGTCTCTGTGTGCACTTAAGGGAAACTGCACTTGATGCAGAGAGGTGCATCTGGAAATACTGCATGTGAACCTGTTATTTTCCCAGTGTACATCCCCCAATTTTACAAGTGGTTAGGATTGAGGGTCCTTGACTACTGGTTCAGTGGTGGATCATTACATTTATTGGTTGGCAATGGTGGGATATCCACATATTGGGATTCAGTGGTGTGGATGTTGAACTCCTGTAGCCTGTAAATAGTGGTCACTAAAGAAGGTGTTTCTACTCTCAAGTGGCCACACAGTGAACATTCTGTGTTTTATATCACAATAGTTCCATTCATTTTTTGTTAGCTTAGTTAGTTAGGGAGAGCAGGCAAGGATGTCAGTAGAGGAGTATGGCAAGCTGAGAAGGAGGCAGTTGGCTGAGATGTGCCAAGATAAAGGATTAGGGTATGCCAACCTGACTAAAGGAGAAATGATTGCAGCCTTAACCACAGCTGTATCACAGACCAGCAACCAGGAGAACAACCAGACTGGCCTTGGGGATGTACAACTCTCAGAAAATAGACAGTTCAATTTTGCCTCAGAGGACTTAAAACTCCTTCTAGAGTTAAAAAGACTTAAACTGGAGACCAGACTGTTGGAACTAGAATCAGCAGAGAGAATGAGGTGTCTGGAAGCTGAAGAAAATGAGAGGCAGAGGCAACATGAAAAGGAGATGCTGATTCTTCACCAGGGTCATGGATTTAATGGGGAAGGGAGTAAACTCCAGAAGCAACAAAGGTCAGTAAATTTCTTCCACAATTTACAGAGGGAGATAATTTTGATAGTTGCATTTATATGTTTGAAATGGTTTGTAAACAGTATAATGTTGACCAAGGGCTCTGGGTACGGTTCCTGACCCCCTTACTCCGTGCTAAAGCTGTAACTGCAATTTCTAAATTGTCTGATACTGATTGCTTAAATTTTAATACTGTTAAAAATTGTTTATTAGAGTGTTTTAAGTTTACACCTGAAACGTATAGAAAAAAGATTTGTGAGCATAGATGCAAAGCAGATGAAAGTGTATGTGAATATATTGCCAAGTTAAACACTTATTTTCATAGATGGGTGCATGGGTGTCAGGTCACCACTTTTGAAGGGCTGGCAGACCTTTTGGTGAGGGAAGAAGCCCTTAGCACTTTTCCTGTAGACACGAGAATTTGGTTAGCAAATAGGGAATGTAATACTGCAGATGAATTGAGGAAAAAGGGAGACCTATACCTTGCAAGCAGGGCACACTGCACAGGAAAGGGATCCCAGTGCTGCACATAGGTCTAAGGGAACCCATGGTGAACAGCCTAAACCACTCCAACATAGTCCGATAATAACAGGGAAAGCCAGTAGTTCAGGTACACAGCCAGGATCAAGGGTTACATGACTCAGTAGCTCAGTCTGTTAAATGCCATGCATATAGTCCATTTTGCCACCAACAGTCCTGAGTTTGAATCTAGTGTGTTGCACTTTACTTGACCGGTGGATGGGAGATCATAGGTTTACCCCGGGAATCATCTCTGTGTCACTGCTGGACAGAGGCACAACAAACTAATGGGCACAATATTTTTTAACATAAGGGGTGGCGTAAGCCACAAAACTTTGGGCTAGGCTTATAAATGCCTTAGGGCAGATAGCCTAGTATAAACCTATGAACCTATGAACCTAAATATAACCAGTGGGGCCATGTGGCATATAGATGTCCATGGAGGCAAGATGGGGAACAAAAAGTGAGCGAGCCAGTAAGTGGGAATGACAGAATGCCAGCAGTAAGTTGCCTGGAGACAAGAAGGTTAACAAACAACCACAAGAGGTTATATCCTATCTTAGTAGATGGGAAACAGGCCACTGCTATGAGAGACACAGCCTCTAACCTAACAATTGTGAAGCCTGCAATGGTTAAAGAGGAGCACTACTTGCTTGGGCAGTCTACTCCAGTCAGAGCTTTAGGAGGGACCCCATTCCAAATGCCTTTGGCTAGGGTTCACCTTGACTGGGAGGGTGAAAAGGAATCAAGCAAGTAGGTGTGTCTGAGGATATCCCTGCATGTATCCTGACAGGGAATGATTCTGATAATGAAGTATCCTGTGTTCATGCAGTGACATGCAGTCAGGCTTGGAGGCAGGCATGTGGGACAGGTAGCCTGAGGGGACCCAGACAGACTGCACACTTGAAGCCAGGACGCATGAGGTGGCTGCTTCAGGGAGGGAGCTACCCTGTTGTAGTGAGACTGAAGATGAGCCACAGCTGCTTGTGGGTACTGATGTTCCATTGGACAGAGTGACTGCAAGGGCAGAGGTGACTAGTAATACCCAAGCTGACAGTGAGGCACCGCTGTCACTGGATACCAGAATTCCTGTGGAAGTGTAGCTGGGAAGACTTACAAAGAGGGAGAGAGAGAGAGAGAAATAGTTGAGACAGGCACAGCTCTCAGACCCTATATTACAAGGCTTGAGGAAGGTAGCTAGAGAGGCACCTGATTCTCAAGGGAATGGGGAATCTGTATACTGGGACAAAGGGTTACTGTATAGAGAGTGGACTCCTGAGGGAGGACTAGATGGTGAGAGAATACAGCAGTTGGTAGTGCCCAGAGCCTTCCATCTGGCACTTCTAGCCATAGCCCATGACATTCTCTTTGCAGGTCACATGGGCATAAAGCATATCAAGAGATGCATTATACATAACTTTTATAGGCCAGGGATTTCTAGGGATATAACAGGGTACTGCAGGACCTGTAAGCAGTGCTAAAAGGTAGGCAAGGTAGGAGACAAGGTCAAAGCTCCTTTGATGCCTTTGCCTGTGATTGAGGATCCATTTTGGAGGGTAGCTATGGATATTGTGGGGCCTCTGAGTACCCCAAGTTCCACAGGGAAGAAGTATATCCTAGTGGTAGTAGGTTACACTATCAGATACCCTGGGATGGTGGATCTGTCCTCTATTGAGGCAGAAAAGGTGGAAAATGCTTTGTTAGAGATTTTCAGCAGGGTAGATTTCCCAAAAGAAATACTGACTGACAGAGGTGCCAATTTCACATCAGACCTACTGGCTTGTCTGTGGGAGAACTGTGGGATGAAGCATCTAAAGAGCACACCCTACAAGCCCCAGACTAATGTTCTGGTGGAGAGGTTAAACTGTACACCAAAGACCATGCTACATGCATTTGCAGACCAGTTTAAGAGGGAGAGGGACTGATATTTGCCCCATCTGTTGTTTGCTTACAGAGAAATGCCCAGGAATCCACAGCTTTACACAGTTTGATTTGCTGCACTGGTATAGGGTGAGGGGACAGATAGATATGATTTGTGATGAGTGGGAGGGTGAGTGTGAATCCCACAAGGAGTCTAATTTGGCATATGTCCTAAACCTCAGGACAAGGCTTAGGGAACTTATGGGATTGGCCCAGGAGAACCTGGAAGAAGCCCAACAGCAGAAAATGTTGTGGTATGACAAGAATGCTCAAGCTAGAGACTATGCTGTAGGGTAGCAGGTAATGTTTCCCATTCTTGTCATGTACAACAAGCAGCAGGGAGCTTGGTAGTGACCCTTCAAAGTGGTAAGGAAGTTAAGTGATGTTAACTATATAGTAGAACTACTAGGCAGGATGCGGGGCACAAAAAAACCTTACCAAGATAGAGAGGCCCTTTTGCTGAGTATTTTCAGTGGATGGCAGGAGGAGTCTGAGGGGGATCCAGTGACTGATCTCCTCATTGAGGCTCGGACTGACATCTCAGTGGAAGGGGTAGCAATGTCCCAGCAGCTATCTCCTACCCAAGTTCAAGAAATCCAAGCAGTGTTCCATGAGTTTGGGGGCATGTTCACTGGGAAATCAGGATACACCCACCTGGTGCAGCACCATGTGGATACAGGATCCCAAAGGCCTATTAAGCAGGCCCCTTATAATGTGCCTGAGAGAGTCAAACAAACTCTGAGGGAGGATATGCAGGAAATGTTAGAACTAGGGGTAATGCCTCCCCAGTGGTGCTGGTATCAAAGAAGAATGGCTGCACCATATTCTGTGTGGACTACAGGAAATTAAATAGTCACACAAAGTCAGATGCTTACCCTATACCTAGAACAGATGAAGCCCTAGAGCAGCTGGATGGGGCTAAGTATCTTACCCCTATTGGTCTTACTAAGGGCTACTGGAAGGTGACCTTGACTCCCAATGCTAGAGAGTGGTCAACCTTTGTGACTCCTTTTGGTTTGTATGAGTTCACAAAGATGCCCTTAGTGATGAAAAATGTCACAGCAACTTTCCAGAAGCTGGTAAATTGTATCTTAGCAGGAGCAGGTAATTTTGCCCTTGCTTACTTGGATGATATTGCCATCTACAGCCATTCCTGGCAAGAGCACCTTCAGCATGTCAGGGAGGTGCTGGGCAGACTACAGAGAACTGGGTTAACCATTAAGCCCAGTAAGTATCAGGTGGTCATGACTGAGGTCTCCTACCTGGGATATAAAGTGAGGAGTGGTAATATCAGTCCAGAACCTGCCAAAGTGGAAGCAATTCAGGCATGGCCTGCCCCTGTTACCAAAAATCAGGTGAGAGCATTCTTAGGGACAGCAGGGTACTCCAGAAAGTATGTCCCCAGTTATAGTACCATAGCTGCTACCCTCACAGACCAGATAAGGAAAAACAGGCCAGATAAGGTAGTATAGACCCCAGCATGTGAGCTGGCATTGCAGAAGCTTAAAGAAGCTTTGGGAGGACCCCCTGTGTTAGCCAGTCCAGGTTACAGCAAAGAAATTGCTGTGGAGGTGGATGCTTCAAACTATGAGGTGGGGGCTGTATTCGGCCAAGATTCCTCAGAGGGAGAAGAGCACCTAGTGGTATATCTCAGTCATAGTCTCCAACCCAGGGAGGAATGCTATGCTAGCCATAGTGTGGCACTGCAAAAACTTCAGCCTTATCTGTATGGAAGGAAATTCACTGTAGTTACAGACCACAGTCCCTTAACATAGCTACATTGAGCCAGCCAGCAAAATGCCAAGTTACTAAGGTGGAGCCTAGGGTTGCAGGCATATGATATGACAGTGCAACACTACAGTGGGGTTAGCAATGCCAACACAGATGGGCTCTCAAGACAGGATATGGGGTAATGTATTCCCAGATGGGATCATCCCTCTCAAGCAACATTTCTCAAGCGTCACTTGAAAAACTATCTTGAGTCTTTGAAGGGGGGAAGAAGTCTGACAAAGGGGGATACTGCCAGCACACCTATCTGTAATTTTGCAAAGAATTATATGTCATTTGTTAGTATCAACATGATTTATATACGATGCTTGTGTTACAAATGTATGAGAACTGTATGTCATGTATATATCAAACTGCTGGTATAGAACTGTGTGTTGAAAAGGTTTTTGCAAAGTGATGTTTGAACTGTAACCACAGTGTGCCCTACTGGAATAGAACAGAAATGTAAATGCACTTTTGTAACTGTTTAAATGTATGTATTTTAACAGTGGAAACTGGAATACAGGATGTTAAATTCAGAAAAACAGCTGAAATTAAATTACTTTATGGCCATGCAATAAAAGATGGCATCTTTCAGTTTTCAATGAGCTAGAGACATAATGTGTGTGTTGGGAAGCTTTCTGTATTGTCTTTGGAGTGAAATATTTACTAACTCTGAAATCATGAATGAATACAGTTGTTTTATGACTTCCAGCATCTGCCAAAGATCTGAGGTCTATGTATTTTCACAGGTAGATGCTAAATACTGCCAAGCTTCCAGCAGTGAGGGTTTCAGCTGGGACAGAGTCAGATGACAAGAAATTATGTCATTCTGGAAGCTATCCCAGCAGTAATGTTTGAGATATTAATTTGAGAAATCTCTGAGAGAGAGAGAGAGAGAGAGAGAGAGAGAGAGAGAGAGTTCTTTATTCTGTCTTGGACCTGAAAACAACAAAAACAATTCACCACATCTGCCTTGCTCTTAATAGGCTAACTAGGGTACAGCAATTCTCTTAGATTCAGTCAGGAATATAGTGAAGCATAGTTTAGATTATTTTACTTATTTATTTGAGACTGCCCTGCAATGTTGTTTTAAATATATCCTGTGGTTTTGAACTCTAATGTCACTGTGAAAATATATTTAGTATTGTCTTGTTCTTTTACTTTCTTTGACTCTTGTTTTAAAAATAAAAGTAGAGGTACTCTTATATTGTGGAAAAATGTCTCAAACTATGCCAAAAATTCTTAGTACTTATTCTGATAAAGACAGAATGCTGTGTTTGGTGGTATTAGAAATTAATAAGGAATGTTACAATTTAATTAATTCTTATTGGATACCTGGATTGGGAACCAGGTTTGTAAATAAATATATAGACACCATAACTTTATATGCTAGAGAGTAAATCATTTTAGCCAGAGATTTTAATTGTTTATTATCAGATAGAGATACTTCCAAAATCAATACACCACAATTTACAGCTCATTCCAGGAAACTGAATCAGTGTATTACCTCAATGAATCTCAGAGATATTTATGATCTAAGAATGATGAATTCCCTTAACTATACCCATTATTCCTTCAGATTTGGTACCCAGACGAATATAGATAAAGTCTTCATCTCGAATAACTTATACTCCAAGCTAAATGAAGTATTACTAATGTCATGCCCTCTTTCGGATCATAATGACTTTACTTTCAACCTCAGTTTAAGAAATGATGATTTAATTTTTTGGCAAATAATTCCGGCATATATAACAAATATTAAGGGTTTTAAAGACTGGATCTTGAAGGAAATAAATAAATACATTTCTAGAGTTTAACAATTATGGAGAAGTAGTGGACACTATACTCTGGGATGCATTAAAAGCATACCTTTATGGTAGAATAAAGAGTTGTAGCTTCTAAAAAAGAAAGAATGGGATAGGGAATTATTAGAATTGCAAACTAAAATAGATAAATTAAAATCAGAATTAAAACCTAATGACAAGACCGCATACACAGAATTATCAAATCTGAACCAAAATATTTAGAAGTATTAAAGCACAAAGTTGTAATAAACTTGGAAAGACTTAAGCTACAGTCCTATTCTATAAATCCTAAATTTACATAAGCTGGCTATTAGGTCTAAACAAATTAATAATTTAAATCATATTAATGAAATTCATTATGCAGTCAACAATTCAAAAAAAAACTGATTTAAAAGTTATATTAGAAGCATTTAAAACATATTGTAAATCAATTAATAATACAAATATTTCATTATAAAATGATTCTATAATAGATAAATTACTTCAAAAAATGTCACAAATAAAATGTCAAAACAACAAAACAAGATACTAGATAAACCAATATCATTACTGGAATTAAAAGATCAAATTAAAAACCTAAAAAGTAACAAAGCCACTGGTCTGGATGGAATAATTTCAGAAATATACAACATTTTCCCAGATGCAACATTAAAAATTCTGTTAAATGCATTTGCTATGATTAAAAATTAATTGGTGATGCCCCTTCTTTTAAAATATTTATTGATTTCCCCATTTGAAAACAAGGTAAAACCCCGCAATTATGTTCTTCCTATCAGTCTATTCTCTCTTAAACATTGATTACAAAATATTTATGCCTATATTAGCTAAGAGATTGAATAACATATTACCTAGTTTAATAAATTATGATCAAACAGGTTTTATATTACATAGAAAAGCTCAAGATAATATTATTGAATTATTATCCCTGATTGATATTGCTAATAAATCTAAAAAGCAACTTTCTATTATTAGCCTAGATATTGATAAAGCCTTTGACTCTATTAGCTGGTCATATCTACACAAAATGCTTATAGGATATAATTTTTCTTTAGATTTTATTAATTTGATATTAAAATTATACAATGTTTTTTAAGCATTTGTTAAAATCATAGCATGCTTATCGTCGTCATTTAAAATTTCAAAAGGTACAAAACAAGGCTGCCTGCTGTCACCATTATTGTTTGCTCTGTCAATAGAACCTTTTGCTACTTATATAAGAAATGATACTAACCATAAAAGGGTTTTCTTTAAATAGTGAACATTGCTCAAAAAGCCAGTTGTTTGCTGATGACATCCTTTTTACAAGCGAGGACATAGATTCTTCTATACACCACATATCCGAATCAATAAATGTCTTTGGGAAAATCTCTGGCCTAACATTTAATCAAAACAAAACTGAAACACTATTATTCAATAAGAGAATTAATAAGAATTTGCAAGACTATAATAGTTTTAACTGGGAAAACAAAACATTACAATATTTACGGGATTACTGTAAAACCAACTTGGAAAGAGACTATACTTTTAAGCTACACTAATTAATTAAATACTATAACCAAGTTAATCAATAACTGGAACAAAATGTTCTTTACAATTGAGGATAGACTTGCATTGATAAAAATGGTTATATTACCAAAAGTTTTATTCTATACACAATCCCTGATCTTAATTCCTCCCCCCAAAATTTTTAAGCAAACAAATACTATATTAATTAAGTTTCTCTGGTTTCCTCAAAAACCAAGAATAGCTTATAATTGGCATGTAAGAGGATGGGATAACAATGGAATCAGCTTTCCCAATATTGAACTATATTCAAAATCTGCTATTAACATAGTATTACATTGGCTAAACACCACTTATACATAAAGTTGGAAACAGCTACATGAAATCCATTTAGTATCTAGTACTAGTTATGAAATAAATAAATGGCTCATTAGGCATTAAGAAAAGTATACTGGGTATTGTGGGAGTACTGTTTATATAATAAGAAGTTTAATCACTTCACTTATGGTATGAATCAAATATTTAGTATCTTTAAAAGTATAATAGAAAGTAATTACTATGTTAAGCAGTTATTTTTTTCTGATATTTCCCATTGTGTACACTCCATACTGTTTACTGTCCTTTAATTTAAGTAAAATGTTAAACTTTAAAGATAATGACTTAAAATTTTGGTATCAATTTCTAGACAATAACAAAATTCACTCAGTAAATTTCCTATTAGCTAGATATAATATTAAACAGAATAATTGGTTATCCATAAGTTATTGACAACAAAGTATCTTCTTTTTTATACCAAAATTGCTATATCCATATGATGGCATATAGAAAGTGAATGTGTGTATGTGTTTTATTGTATTACATACTGCCTCTGTCTATATGTGACATGTGCATCACTCCATGTCGGAATTAGCAAGCACACATCCAGTGGTCTGGAGATGGTTTGCAAATGCTCATGGAAGGACTCTGCTTCATGATGTGTGTATGCATCTTTGAGATGATGACATCTTCCAGTCCTCTGCAGGAAGGATGTTATGTGGCCAGAGGGAAAAAGGGGATGTTGGATTCATGGGGCTACACTAAAGACTTTCCTGAGTGGTAATTAAATGAAGAGAGATTCAAAAAAATCATACAATGACTGCAGTGTACCAACAACCACACACAGAGTAGTTGACTGAGGTCAGATGTGAACATTAAACCTGTATAGGTATAGAAGCTGGATTCTAAACAAAGACTAGCACTACCATATATTTCTGACTAACAGTGTAATGGTGTACTTTATACAGGATGATAGCATCGATGTATACTGAAAAGATGATGTTGGGAGGAGTGTCTGACATAGATGTGGAGTCACATCTCATTGTAAAATTGGTTCAAAAATATTATCTGTCTGAACATACACTCAAATTGACTGTTGTGAGATTAGAACCTCAAACTATACAGGTACAGAAGCTGACAAACACAGTACTTAAAGTTAGTGCTCAGCGCAAGTTTGACTTAGTGTCAGAGTGCACTTTATAGAG
Source organism: Protopterus annectens (assembly GCF_019279795.1). NCBI lineage: Eukaryota > Metazoa > Chordata > Ceratodontiformes > Protopteridae > Protopterus > Protopterus annectens. The sequence continues at coordinate 1,582,650,269 of NC_056737.1, read as the reverse complement.
TATGACACCATGAGTGTATGTATGTTAACAAGACAATGTTTGGAGGAGTGTTTGACATAGCTTTGGGCTCACATGCCATTCAAAAAATGAAACCAGACTGATTGTTGAATAAACACATACACACACAAATACCAGTTGACTATGGTGAAATTAGAACTCCTACTTACATATCTACAAAACACATTACTTAATGCAAGAACCACGGCAGAAGACTAACTTTCATAATATCAAACAACACTTTAAAGCAGATTACATCAGGAATGTGTGTTGAGAAGATGATGTCGGTAGGATTATCTCACACACTGCTCTAATATGATCTTCACAATGACAGCTAAATGAACACAAACACACACACAACAGTTGACTACAATGAGATTAGAACTCCTACCTAACTAGTTACACAAGCTAGAGAGCAAGTTACTTAACGCAAGTGCTACAGCACAAGTTTGAATTTTGCACTCTTGCAGATGACGTCATCAATGTATGTTTGGATGAAGATGTTGGGAGTCCTGTAGGAAATGGCTGTGTACTCATGTACGACTGTAAAACCTTTTGTTCTTTATGAGACTTGGGCGATGACAGTACTACACAGACTCATGGTCTTCTGACAATGCACCCACACAGTTACACATACAGAGACACACATGCAGTTTGGCTGTTGTGCAATTGAACCCCTATCTATCTATCTATCTATCTATCTATCTATCTATCTATCTATCTATCTATCTATTTTTCCCATCTGCAAAAGCAAAGTAGATAATACCTGTACATCACTGAAGTCTGTTATTTTTTCCTTGTCATAGTGGTCATTACAGAGGATGACATCATCAATATATGTTGCTGGTAACATATACTGTTATGAAGCTGGTGTGCAAAATGTGGACTTTGGGTTTTCTGATTTGCTTACAATGTACAGATATACTTTAAAATACTTCCGTACTTACGTATTATCGCAACCACATTTCCAACAGGAAAACTGGTTGTTTTCCAAGCCATAGTTGTGGCTATCAAAGTAGTAAAAGTCTCAAATGAGGACAATATAACAGTCCTTATGACATCTTTCTACCTTTCTGGCTGATAAATAAATACATAGTTTTCCTGTTTTTCTTGACGGTAGTTGTGCAAACATGCAACCCTGACTGTCGTAACCCCCTAACAAGTTTTACTCATTCTTGCATGGTACCTGTTTGACCCAACAACTTTTTATCACTTACACAGACTTTTGCATTTCTGTACACAGAACACACTTGTCAGTTCACAAAATCGGTGGTGAAATCTGTCATCCTAACCATGCCTCTGAAGCGTGCACAACCGACCATGAAGTCTGCCTTTGCTATTGTTTTGTCACTGTGTAACATGTACAACCTGCATGTGGACCAAACAATTGAGGACATCAGTCAGCAGAGGAATGAAAAATCTTTCAGGTTCCTATTTCATATCCTTCATGACATTTCTGTCACTGCAAAGATTTTATTGCACCACCTAAGTTTAGAACAGCACTGTTTAAAAATTGCTCTCCTTTGAGGCATTTCTCCCGAGGTGTTTTTGGCTGTCTGTGGAATTCTTTAAGAAAGCAGTTGACACGTCTCCTAATGACATAACACAGTGACAAAACTATTTCAGGGCCTGATTAACCAAAAATAACAGCACTTTGGCTAAAGACATTTACAGAGGATATCTTGACATGGTTTATACTAAAGACACATACATACACTGCAATCGCCTGCTACATTTAGAATATCAGATAGTATGTCTGGAATGTGGTTGCTATGATACGTAAGTACCAATACGTCTTAAACTAGATGCAATAAGTTGTCATAAATGCATGTTGCAGAAATGTGACGTACATGCACTTGTTTCTCAATATGTTGTGCACATTACACACCTTCTTTGACACATACATATTTTGTGAACAGTAAGGAGGCAAGTGTTGATGTATATGTTCTCATATTGTGATGAATTGATGTCCACAATAAGACATGTATAAGACAGTCTCAATTGTCTATTGTCATTATAAAGGTGTAACTAATGTGCCAATGCAGTTGTGCTATTTATTTATGTATTGCAGTTGCCATTAGGATCTATTACTGACATATCTCATTTTCAAGTGCATTGGGGCAGGGCACACATGAGTTATGATTAAATATGTGTTTAGTCAATACCAAGTCCTTTCCCTTTGGCTGTGTTTGTAAATGACTTTTGATGGGATGAAGAAAAAGTGGGCAATAAGCATAGTAATGCATGCCAAACACCTCTTTACATAGGGCACCACTGAGAAACTGGTATGAACGCACTATGGCAAAGTGTTTGTGTATGCAAGATTCAAGTTTAATGAATACAACTTGAACTTGAGAATTATTTGTGTATATGTGCTATGGCTAAAGTACCTGACAGATACTATTGTGTTCATACTGTAGCTTATATTGTAAATTTTGTGGCATAACTTTTAGGACATTAAAAACTTTTGCTATTGCCTTCCCCTTTTGCGCCAAGTTAAGCAAAGAGCAAATGCAGCTCTCTTCCTTAAATGGGAAATAGTAATATTTCCATTAGTTCGCCTTCCTTTGCACAAGCACACTAAGTGGAGAGGTGCAGCTGTCAGCACTATGGACAGTATTGTGTGTAAAAAGTATACCTGTTGCCTAGCTGCCTTGCTTTCCATGTGGCAGCAGGTGGAAGAGTAGTGAGCTCATGTTCAGAGAACATATAAGACAGGGTTCAAATCCACCTCATTCTGTTTTTTACAGATCGTGTCAGGATGGCATTACATAAGTACCTGTGAAAGTAATATAATAAAAAAATCAAGTTGAGTGATTTTTGTCAGCACTCCACATAGGAATTTGTATTTTGTTCAGCAGTCTAAATAACTGTCATAGTAAATGTTTCAAAATAATGCCTTTACTCTAGTGTAACGTAGTGTACCTTTAGCATAGTGAGTTTAAGCAACATTTTGTGGTGATAACGGAATAGTGCAGCCATTGACACAAACTCATCAGTTTTTGCCATGGGACAGAAAGCGCTATTCACTATTGCTCTGCATTGGTGTGCAATGCTAAAATATATGCAAATGCAGAGGGCACATAGTGAAGTCTTCATTAGAGGCCATTACTGCCATGTATGTGGTATGTAATTCTATTTTTTGACCAGATTAAAGGTGCAAAAATGGGGTCGATAGGATGCTGGTGAAAAGGAGAACAGCAGGGGAAGAACAAAAGGGAAGCAATATAGGAATTTGCAGGAGGGAATTAGGAAAGAACCATAGCTGTCCACTTCTTCAACATTGTAATATAAACATGTATAAAAATTGGATGAATTTGGACTGTCATCACAACACAGATGGATGACAACAATGCAATCATTTTGTAGAGCCAGTTGGACCAAATCAAGTGTGTTGAGAAGACACATGGGCCACATGGACAGCTGTGTATTGGACATTTTATGTGGGACAGGTGGCCATTTTTTTGTTTTTATCTCAAAAAGAGAGGAATGTCAGGGAGGGGAAGTAGGAATGTCAGGGTCATGTAGGCAGGGTAGATGAAGAAGCAGGCAAACAGGATAAGTAAGGCAGAAACGGGGATGGTGAGGGACACAAAAGGTTGGGGACACCATTATTGGGGATCGAGAGGTGAAATCAGTGGCACATGGGCATCAGGCATGGGGGCAGTGAGAATCTAGTCCTCACCCTCAGAACTGTCATCACTGCCTCCTTCCTTAACTTCCTGTTGGATTGCTTGATATTTGTTTTTTTTTTCTGCAGTCCCACAAGCAACTTCTCCAGATGGCTAAGGCGTGCACCAATGCTACTTTCTAAGACCTCACGCACCATGCCTGGCAGCTCCTGGTGGATAAAGTAATCCCCACGTCCACCAATATGCCCGGAGGATACCAATGCTATGGCAATGCTACCTGATGTTGAGGGCCCAGGTAGTGCAGGGGCTGCAGAGACAGTACTGCCAGATTCCATTCCAGATGTGCTGGGTATTGGTGAGACAGCTGGAGCAGGGGTGGCAGGCTGGGCCATAACAGTTGGTCTATCTCCCTGTGCTGTAAATAATTTTTTTGGTGGAAAATTACATCAGAACAACAGTGAGATCACATATATAAAATAAAAAAGAAAGATAAAGGGTGGGTAAGAGAAAGAAAAACAGATAATTTGAACCATTATTTGTCACATACAATAATTTAGTATGATAGAAATATATTATTAATTTTATGTTAGCTATTGTTTTTCAAAATCAAAAACAGCAGTGAGAATTATAAATGTTTTTAAATATTAATACAGATTAAGTTAATAACATGGCATTTCTACCAGTTTTGATGACATTAAATATTTTTTTTATTATAATGTATTTGTTACTTATGGGATTTGAACCCACCATATCTGAATACATTATTACATATGTCTCCTACCGCTACTTTGAGATACAGCCTAAAGCATGTATGTGTGCCTGTTTTTACAGTTAAGATATGCATGCTTAATCTGCTAGTAATGTATGGAAGAGCAAACATTTTAACAAAATAATGTTTATTTGTGCTTCATACATAACTCTTTGCTTCTGTGTGTCTTTCTGAGCATTCAGCATGTGCCCCCCAGTCACTGAAATCTACTGAGATGCTGAAAAATAAAGAAGGAGAGAAAAAGAGAAAAGCATTATGCATACCAGTCTTGGCTATCTCTAGCTTTCTATATCATTTAAAGTATCTTTATCATACCTCCCAACTGTACTGAATTCCTCTGTATTTCCCTTTTTTGGGATCAAAATAATAGGGTGCCACAGATTCCCGACTGACCCCTTTAAAATCCCAATTTTGGCATGCAGACAAGGGCATCAGAAATATAGGGTGGGTGGGGGCGAGCATCCTTCCACTTTTAAGAGGCTTCAACAATAAAAAAAAAAAAAAACACTACGTGGTGGTGACGTGTTCTCCTTTAAGGAGTTCCACGCATGCTTCACATGCATGCATGCCGACATGGGTGTAAACGCAGTCCGCACTAGAATCCCTGTTACTGACTATACAGAGTGTAGTAAATAATGACCTCTTTGTGACCCTTGGTATGACTTTTTGAAAAGCCAGTGCAATGAATTTTAATGCCTGAAGAAGGAAAGGTAGTATGCCTATCCTAAGTAAATTTCTTAGGGGTTAGAGTGCCAGTCCCCCTTATCAGTAGTATTATAGACAGCATTTTTTTCTTTTTACCATAACCCAACTTTGAATATTACTGTTGTTGAATCCAAGCTCCTAAAAAAAAAACAAACTGAAGAGTTGGCGCTACCACAATATTCTGACCCTGTGACTTACTCCTACCTACATAGGAGCTTTGATGCTTACAGAGAACATAGCCCACTTCCTACTAACCTATAAAGAGCACAAGTATGTATTCTTCATATTCACGAGCTGTATTTAATATGTAAAAATTGTGTTTGTAATAAATCGGATTCTATTCCAATTCGGGACTCCCCCTTCAAAAAATATGGGTAAGATAAATGCAGAGGAAAATCCAGAATTAATGGACATGCTCCACCTCAGTAAATCTAAATCCCTTAGAGCCACACGCTCGAGGGACTTGAACCTCAGCACAGAAATAAATAGAACTTGCTGGAGGGACAGGTTCATAACCCAGAGGCTCCCTTCGCTCTGGAATTGAATTCCAGTTCATGTGAGGCAGAGCACCTCACTGAATCTCTTCAAGAAGAATCTCGATAGGTGGATGGGGGATCATAGGTTTGTCCCAGGGATTACTCCCGTGTCACTATTAGACAGAGGCACAGTAAACTAAACCTTAAAAAGGGCACAGTATACTCAAATCAAGGGGTGGCGTAAGCCATACAGAATCAGGCTAGGCTTATAATTGCCCCAGGGCAGATAGCCTAGTATGAACCTATGAACCTATGAACCTATGTAGTAGGGGCCATAGAAACACCTCCCTTGCTAAGCAGTACTAGATTTTTTTCTCACACAGCACACTGGTCTCCTATCTCCAGTATGAGTACTGAATCAACTGTTCATTCACATGCCACATGCTTCTCGGAGTATGGTTAATGTAAAGGGGGTTGGTCTCTAGCTTTGCAAGACTAGATGGTCTACAAAATCAATTCTGCAATTTCTGTTTTTTTCTATCCATGCAGAACATTCACTGCATTCCATTTTCCTGCCCGGAATGTTCAGAATGGATACATGAGGAAAGCAACCCCAGGGTAAATTTATGTACCTATTTGAACCTATTGGGGACTGGCAGAATTCATCACCTCACTGCTGCCCAGTCTTGACCTCAAGTAAAAACAGAATGGTTCTTGTTGTGGATTTCTTCTGCTGGTACTCAATTTTTTTTCTAGTTACAAAAAACGAGTGTGAGAGGAGTAGTTATTACTTATCTTAAGGAAACTGAGTAGCCACTTGCATACCAGCAGCGACTGCCTCACTGCTAAGCCTGCAGACTTACCCAGTGGGGCAAGAAGGATAACACCTTAGTCTGTGAAGTAACATAAAGGCCCAATGATTACATATTTTTCATCCCTTTAAAATTTCAACAGCAATGTGCAGCTGTAATCTTAATAACATTAAGGGAACCATCAATACTTAGCGCCACACAGCTGTGAAAGAAAGCAATGCTAAACATAAGCAACTTTAAGGTATTCACTAGAAAATAAGAAATTATTCAAAGGAAAGATAATGTGGATAATTACCACTGATACATGTATCTTGAAATGCAGTGCAAAATGTTTCATCACGTTTAAAGCTTGTTCTTCTTCTTTCGGCTTTTCCCAGTTAGGGGTCGCCACAGCGGATCACCTGTCCGCTCTTGATTGGCAGTGGAGTTTTATGGTGTCAAGTTGAAAGCCCAGCAGCCAACCTTCCACAGAAGGCACACATGCACTCATGCCTAGGGCCAATTTAGAGTATCCAATCCACCCAAAGCATGTCTTTGGGATGTGGGAGAAAACTGGAGCACCCGGAGGAATCCCACACAACTACAGGGAGGACATGCAGACTCCGCACAGAAGGCACCCCAGCCGAGGATCGAACCAGAGAACCTCTTGCTGTGAGATGGCAATGCTAACCACTGCCCCACTACTGCTGTCCCACCACTGCAGTCGCATGTAGCCTCCACATTCACAGACTAAGGTGTTATACTACGTTTAGAGCTTGTTAAGATAGCCTATATTAAATATTATATTACCCTTTACACTTCCAATAGCCACTTAACTGACACTTTCTGCCCATTTTCACGCATAAAAGATAGTGTTTGTAGTGGACAAGCTGACAGTTTCTTTATACAAATCACTGGTCTGGATCTACTTACATTTTACTTCCTTTTAGTGCATGACTATCCTTCATGACTATAGTACCTCTGTTTTTTTTTTCTGTAAAATGTAACTGACCTGGAGGAACTTCTAATTTCTGTCTCTCTCTACCCCAAATAACTCTATCGCTGAACAACACCTGAATTGCAAATGACAGATGGCAACCCACCATCAGCTATGTTCATAATAGGTAGCGAAATGACCACGGCTCGGACTAGATAAAAAACTTTTAAAATAAGAACATCCAAAAACATATATGAAAAATAAATTGAGTTAAGTGCTTTCATCTGCAGACTGCAGACTTCTTCAGAACAATTAACATTGTAACAATATGTTCATTTGAAAACTTTTTGGCGCCAAATATACGCTTCACAAATTTAAAGTGCAAGTACCTACATTTCTATACTGTCATTCATAAAATAGTCTTCATCAAATTCAGCAAGTAACAATCAGTTCAAATTCATTAAACATGAACCATCTATTATATAACAAATGTTAAAATAATTTTAAAAGTGTGTTATATACATAAAATTCTAAAAACACTAAAATCAATAATGTAAGTGCTACTTCTGATAATGAACTTACATTTGATTTTTCGCTTTTCAAAGTGGATGAAGAGTTTGAACAGAATGGAGCTCATCCAAAACGTCCGTTGCCAGATAAAACATATGCTGCGACAACTAAGACAAAATCTCATACTGACAAAGGTACTGTATACAATTCTTCAAGTCTAAGAGATAATATTGTGCAAGTTAATAGAAAGGACAGTGACCTAAATAAATTAGACAATTTTTTGCTAAGTGATTTTGAATTCACTACAAACAGTGTCAACAGTAAATGTGCTTCACAAGAAAGAAGGAGAAGTGCCAATTATGGAAGTTTGAAGGATATGATATATCTTATGGGCAAACAGCTGTTGAATGTTAAAAGTATTAAAATTGATAATGCCTATTTAATGAAAGGTATATCCCTGGGTATTGTACCCATGAGGTTAAGATTTTTTAAGTTACCTATGGGTGTTAATTTAGATAATGACACCAAGGCAGAATTTAATACTTTGTTTAATACCTGTGGCATCAATTATATGAAGTTATTAATTAAGAAAAATGATGAAAAACTGAGTAGAATAGTTATGGATTTGGAAAAGTTAAATAAGGATATAATTAGTGATTTACTTTTTCCCCAATGGCGTGATTTGTATGAGAAATAATTTAAACTGGCTGATAGTAAAGCAGGGAAAATATATGAAAGAAAAAATAAAAAGATTTTACGTGATATGGAACAATATAAGGAAAACAAAGCTTATATTTGGAAACATGCACATAATGTATATGACAATAATAATAATAAAAATTATGTTAATGAAGAGTTGCATGAGGAAAGGGGTACAAATTTTCAAGGGGGTGGTTTTACACACCCCACACGAAGCAAAATTACTATCAGAGGAATCAACGAACTCGATGGTAGAAAAAGTTAATTTAGAGTACGATGGTTATTTATTAGAGGAAATTGATACACTAGCTACATATGATGAACAGAAAGATGGACTAATAAAAGAAGATGAAAAGGATAGAATAGTGCATCAATTCAATGATTTAATGATTTATAATTACACTAATGGTACTATTAGAGATGAACATGGTTCTATATTTATTAAGGGTATGAAATTTATACCCACTGTTGAGTTCAATGTGGCCGATACTATAACTGAATTTAAATTATTTTGTAGAAGGTTAAATTTAGCTTTATCATTTAATAATAACAGCGATAAATTTATAAATGCTGTCATTTCAAAGAGGAATATATGTAAGAAAAAAAGTACATACATTCCCCCGAGCCATTAAAAGGTGTCTAATTTTGAAGAATTAGTTTGTTTTCATATTCAGTGGTTTAACAAAACAACTAATAAACATATGATAAAGGACAACCTAAATACAAAGGAGAGGCAATGTCTGGTGGAATTGTCTAGGAACAACAATATTAGAGTTATGAAACCAGACAAGGGAGGGGGTATAGTACTGTACAATTCGATTAATTACATAAATGAAATGCAAAAAATTTTAATGGAGTCAGGTAATTATGATATAACGTCCCTAAATGAGATCCATATTTGTTATATGAAGATTGACTTGGATTTGGAAGAATATTTAATAGACCCCAGAATAACTGAAGAAATATATAATTTTATGAAGGTGGAATTCCCCATTTTGGCTACTATTGTAGGTATCCCCAAAGTACATAAGAATATAGTTAAACCACCATTTTGTCCCATCATATCAGGTAGAAAATCAAAGACATTCCAAATTGGAGTGGTAATTGATAGATGGATCAAACTGATCTATGTCAATATACCTCATTTGCTAAAAGATTCTTGGATGTTCTTATCTCATCTTACTCCAGATATATGGAAAGAAAAGTTAACTTACATCACTATAGATGTAGTTGACTTATTCTTGAGTATTTCTAGAGACCAAGGACTGGAAGATTTTTGCAACAGTTTAAGGAAATATTCCAACATGAGCTGGGACCGTATTAATCTCATTACTGATATGATGGGTATTGTGTTGGATAATAATTTTATATATTTTGAAGGGGAATACTATAAACAAACAAGAGGTGTAGCTATGAGGGCATCTTGTGCACCCATATTTGCCAGTATGGTTATGTTGGAATGGGAAAACCAGTATTTATTTAATAGTGAGTACTATAAACATATATCCTATTATACTAGATTTCTGGATGATATGTTTATTTTATGGAATGGACCGGATGAAATTATAAAAGAGTTTGTTGAATATATCAATCAGACTAGTGAGTTTTTAAAATTCACATATAACATTAGTATGGAAGGGATATCATACTTAGATACATTCATAAGGCATACTAACAATGGCTTCCAATCTGACATTTATCAGAAAGATACGTTTTCCAATGGATATTTAGATTACTCAAGTAATCATCCAAAATATATATTGAAAAATATATTTAAAGGACAGTGCATAAGGGCGGCACAATGTCTTCAAAAGTAGAGGTGATGGAAAAGGAAATAGAATTCATCACCTCTAGGTTTGCCAACAGAGGTTATCTTAGATGGTTATTAGAAGACGTTTCCAAGTATGTTAAAAATGAATGGGGTAAAAAGTACCTCCCCATTTTGGGTAAGGAAATGAATAACATTAAAGTTAACGATGCCGTCAGCGATACAAGCCCTTTTACTAGAGTATGTATTTTGATGTACTCACCATATGTTAATGAAATTAAAAACATTATTATAAGACATTGGAATTCATTAATAGTAGATGATGAGGTTAAAAATGTAGTGGCTGTAAGACCTAGTTTTGTACATAAGATGGGTATGAATATTAAAAAAGATATGCAGCATGGTTCAGGAGATATAACAAATATTAATAAAAATGGAGCCACTAGGAGATGTTGGTCATGTAATCAGTGTTCAGCCATTAATGAAAATGAAGGATGTAGACTGGATGACATAAATAAGACTTATATAAAATTTAAGAGGGGTAATTGTAATATGAAAAATATTATTTACTTGGCCAAATGTGTATCATGTTCTGCTTTTTATATGGGTAAGACGGACAGACAATTCCGTAAGCGTATATATCATCAATTATATAAAATAAAGACCAAAGATACAAAGAACACGCTTTATAGGCACATAAAAAAACAGGATGATAGACATAGTTTTAAGTTTGCAATAATTGACCAGGTTTATTATTCTACCTGGGGAGGAAATTTTAAAGCAATGTTAAGTAAAAGGGAGAGTGTCTGACAGATACAAACAGATGCAACTAGGGAACCTGGTATAAATGAGTATATATCCAGAAAGCCTTTCTTGATATTGCAATAACTATATACATATTTCATGTATATCAAATAATATTTAAGTGATTAGTGGGTTTCACATGATGAATTGTATTAGCAAATGAAGTATGTATTATTAAATGTGATTCATATACATTTATTATGTAGGTCATGGTTAGTGTAGTATATTAGTTCATTTTTTGACACATGCTTACTAACGTATTGTAGAACAATATTTTAGAATTTTATGTATATAACACACTTTTTAAATTATTTTAACATTTGTTATATAATAGATGGTTCATGTTTAATGAATTTGAACTGATTGTTACTTGCTGAATTTGATGAAGACTATTTTATGAATGACAGTATAGAAATGTAGGTACTTGCACTTTAAATTTGTGAAGCGTATATTTGGCACCAAAAAGTTTTCAAATGAACATATTGTTACAATGTCAATTATTCTGAAAAAGTCTGCAGTCTGCAGATGAAAGCGCTTAACTCTGTTTGTTTTCCATATACGTTTTTGGATGTTCTTATATTAAAAGTTTTTTATCTAGTCTGAGCCGTGGTCATTTTGCTACCTATTACAAACATAGCTGATGGTGGGTTGCCATCTGTCTACCCCAAATAACCGAAATCACCCCTTTGTATATGCCCTACACTGTATCTTCAGTAACATCAGATGCCTTGCTGGAAGAACACTTACGTTGACCAGACAGGTTTTATCATTAAACAATTTCAGATGGTACTACAGTAATCCAGCAAAAGCAATTGTTTTCGAAAGGCAGCTGATGACATCGACATTTATTACTGCATGGAGTATTTATTTATTTATTTTATTTTACATTTGTTTACCGGGAAAGTCCGACTGGAACAAGGTCCATTTACAGCGGAGGCCACGGGAGAAAAGCTCCATAACATAACAGTGCAAATACAACAAATGACAAAAAAAATTTCTGTACAGAGGCATATATACAATCAGAGCTCCATGTCTTTGTATGACAACACATATTAAATAATGTAAATATAATTATTAATCAGGCATCTTTTTTGCAGTCTATTGTCTAGGACTAGAAATGCCCTGGGTACCGAGCTATTTTCTTTGTAGGATGCTATCAAGAAATATGGATGCACTCAACCTTTATTCAACTTTCTTACATCATTATCAGAAAGGACACTATTCTAAATAACAGATGATAGCCTACTTCAGAGAGAGAGAAAGAGATACTAATTTATTACAATGTTAACACTGGTCAGAGATCTGCAGGCACTGAGAATTAATATTATTATCTATGATTTCTGAATGTTTTCATTTTGGCGCAATGTTTATTTAGAGTGCCTACCAACTGGTGTGTGTGTGTGTGTGTGTGTGTGTGTGTGTGTGTGTGTGTGTGTGTGTGTGTGTGTGTGTGTGTGTGTGTGTGTGTGTGTGTGTGTGTGTGTGTGTGTGTGTGTGTGTGTATGTGTGAGTGTGTGTGTGTGCGTGTGTCTGCGTGTGTGCGTGTGTGCGTGTGTGTGTGTGTGTGTGTGTGTGTGTGTGTGTGTGTGTGTGTGTGTGTGTGTGTGTGTGTGTGTGTGTGTAAGCATATAACATCATGGACATACACAGATTTAAGTTTATGAAGTACTTTTATACACTGGTGGAAGCTTGCTGATGCCTTTACTAACCTGACTCTGCAAACGTGATGATTTCTGCAGACCGTTCGGGGAGTTCATTTATTTCATCATGCCTGTAGCTGTTGTCCTGAATCTCCACATGGTCATCCTCCCTTATCTTTCCTGCATGCAACTTCTTAATGGCATTGAGCAGAGCCGACCTGTGGATGGGATGGATTATGTTGGAGCTGTCTTCCAGATGTAGCATCTTCAGAATGTGCTTTTTGACAGCCTCCACCATCTTTGGCTGTGCTGTGTTGGGTACCTCTTGCTTCTGGAACCATTAAAGTGTGCACGATGGACAGCCTGTATCTTGAAGTGCCACTTAATCTGCTTCTGGGGTGGTGGGGGAAATCCTGGCCAGCACATGCATACAGAAGTAACTAAGCAATACAAATTATTCTGCCAAGGACCAGGGTATCTTCATGTGAGAAAAAAAGTTGTTGTGATCTCCTTCCAGAAAGACCCAAAAATAGACACAGATTTTTAATATTGTTCTTATAAAAACTTAGAATGTTGTTAGAATAACAAGTTTTGTGTTAGCTTCCTTTTTCTGAAGGATGTTTATTTATATATTTATTTTTTAACATTTGATTACCGGGAAAGTCCAAATGAATAGAAGCCCATTTTCAGTGGAGTGTAGCCCAGGCAGAAAAGCTCCAAATTATTGCAAAACATTTTAAGAACTATAGTTTTACAATCTTCAAAATAAAACAAAAAACATTTGTAGTTTAAATAATTATAACAAGTTAACATAATATAAAACATTGGTTAAGAATCACTGATACAAGTTATATGACAATCATTTAATATTCATAGAAATTTTAGATTATTTGCAGAGAAATTAAAGATAAGTTAGTTTAATACAAACAGGAATTGTAATATAAAGTAAGGGAGAAACAGGCTTATGCTATATTTAGAGAGAAAGTCGGTGAAGAGAATTAGGTAGCAGGAAGGCAGTAAGAGAAGAAGGGAGAGTATGGAGGTATAAGGAATGAAAAGGTACTTGTTGACATTTAGGGATATAGTTTATCCATGTTTTGAACAAGAACATAGCCACATTTTTGCTAGGAAGTCTTTCAGAGCAGTTTTGAAAGATGGGAGGGAGGGTATAGACCTGATGGATACAGGTATGGAGTTCTAGGCCTTAGCAACCTTGTACACATACAGACAATGCCCAGCAGATTTGCTAGGTTTGTAGACAATGAGGAGTTTTTGGTCACTGGATCACAATGACTAACTGGGAACATAGCTGTATAGAATGTGCTTTAGTTTTATACAAGCTCAATTTTTTTACAAGTTCAAATGTTATTATAAATAAAACAGTATTGATCTGGTTATATTTTTATATTTAATATTAGTGTACCAGATATTTTTTTATACAAGTTAAAATGTTAATATTGTTCTGGTTATATTTTGTATTTAATATTTTGCCTGTTTTTCTTCAATTTGTGTTTGAATATTGGTATCCCAGAATTCCATCTGAGTGGGCAGGGTTACATAATTGTGCATGCAGATTTATGTTAATCAGCATCCAGATTTTTTGCCAATTCCACCTATGTTTCACGGGCCTTTGTCCAGATTTTTGATGTTTCCAAGTTGAGAAGTATGATCTTTATCTGTATACTTACACAACTGTGAGATGTCAGCAGTCCTAAACTCATCCAGCCACACATTGAGTTATGCCTGTTTGCACCATTTCAGGTCATTGTAATGATGCCTGCATTGCTCTCCAGTGAATAGAATGCCAGTTACACAGCCTTGGATAGACTGTTCCAAGCCCAAGATTTATAATGAAACCTGGTATAATCCCCCTGCAGCAGCCTACAGCTGTAGCGCTTTATGAGGAGTGCAATGAATATTCTTGACTCCTCTATACCCCATCTTTGAGTCCTGAATTGGGCACCTTCCTTTCTAGCTCCTGCCATGTCTGCATTGGTACTCCATCTTATAGTTATAGTGTTCTCCTATCAATTTGTGATATCGCATTTTATAGCCAGTGCACAAAACTGAAAAACCATGCCAACCACATTTGCGTGATGGTGCATTTAGAGCAACATTGTCAAACAGAGCAGAAGGCAGTTTAGGAAATAGTAAGGATAATGTGACTGTTGGCATTAATTTATGGCATATGTAGTGATTGACCTGACAACAGTTTGTCCAGTGGTGAACACTGATGTATTAAATAACTTAACTTTTAAGATCTGAGTTTGAGGGATCAATTTTATGATTTAACACTTATTTTGTGGGGCCTAGCCCACTGACAAAAATAATTTGTACAATGTGGCATTCAAACGTAAGTAAAATAGAAAATACATATTCTACTACCTAGATGTTTTCCCCTCATTCCCACAAAAGAAGTGCTTGTCAGACATGGTCATTAGTTATATAGACACATCAAAGAGTGAGTGGTGCTACACTTCAGTTAACCATGTATGTGTGTGATGGTTTAGTATTAAATTAACAAAACTGCATTAGTTGACTGGTCCCAATGTTGACCTGAAATGCTGAATCTGTACCATCAAAAAGGTAGCCAATTCAAAACTGAATATATCGACACCTGTAGTTCGATGTATTTGATCTAGAAGGAGGAGACATCAGTCACCCATGCTATGCAGCTTAACGTACTATGACATTCCACAGTCAACGGTACATGTATTTTACTATTTTACATGTGGACAAGCCCCCCCTACACCCTCCAGGTGGGGGGCTGTGCCCCCCACGTCCCCCTGAAAATTATATATATCAACTCTGAGATTGCACTACAGTGAGGAAATGGCTTAATTCCCTGTTCCTCTCTGAACCGCAATCTCTGTTCACAATGCTGAACTCAGATAATTAACCTACACAACCCATTCGCTCTAGTGTAGTCAGTGTTTTCTGGTTCGTCATACTGCCCCATTGGAAAAATGCCTTTCGACCACATGATGGTCGAGTACAGGCATGTCACCAGTTCAATAGTAAACCATGTGTGACCTGATAAGGTCCTGGTTTATGCATGCTTATATCTGATGCAGGAGTAATGTGCGACAATATACTGAAAATGCACATATTTGTATTACTTTCAGGTTATGATTCTTTTTAGGTCAGACCACACAATTGTATTATGTGAGTTATGGATGACTATCAGCAAAGTATGAAGTCCATCCCAGAGCAGAAAAAAAAATAATTACCGAAACATAATTGTCAGGACACCCCTCAGTATCACATAAAATTCATATGACATCAACTGCTATACATAGTAATTGTTATGTATAATTATATTTATATTCTTAATTTTTATATAAATTATAGTGGAGCAGCATTAATAACATTTGGAGTGTGTTGTATTAGAACCCTGGCTCATCTGTGTTGTGGCCATGCACTTACACCTGGTGCCACAGGGAGAATAGGCATCTGCTATGCAAAGTCAAAAGTTCGATATTTAGCAATTATAATGAGATGACACCTCATTTGCATCTCCCCATGCTCAGAGACCTGAGTCTACACTATGAAAAGGTAACCGTGTAGCTAGAGAAGTTGAAGGTGAGGAGAATTGTGTATTTGGACAAAACAGAAGATTGCTATTCCTTTGAAGGTGATTCTTCTGCAAACAAGGCTTACAATTTGGCTAAAGTATGCTTGTATTACTTAAGTACATTCTAGATTTTGTAACATTTTACAAAGCAATTTATACATCCAGGAGAAAATGGAACTTTCATGTTTATGTGCTTCTTATTCTTCACTGTTGGTATAGGCATTTTTGGCAGGCATTTACATTTCTCCAATAGACAGGTTATTAACTTTCATCACAAGTATTGTTAAAATTATGTTTTACAATCTTCCATGTAATTGCAGAGAAATGGTAATGTATGTGTCACTGACACAGGCGTTATGCTTCTGAGATGGCCCAGGGCCACCTCCTGGGGAGTGGTATGCAAAGTGAAAGGTTCATAGGTGTTTACTAGGCTAATGACCACAAGGACCTTTTTAAGTCTAGCCATGCATCCCAAATCTCTGACGAGTTCAGATACCCTTGATAAGTGTACATATGGGCCTGGGAGATGAATCATTTAGAGGTTACCTGTTTGCATCAGAGCCATAGGTGCCAAACCAGGGATGAATTTCTGGTTTCCCAATCCAATTGTCCAAGATGCACTTGAATTGGATTTGAGAGGAATTCTGATTTACATGGATGGGGAACCTGTTCCATAGATGGGGTAGTCTCTGGGATACATACTTATCTCTCCATCATGTCCTATTTATATCATAGGCAAAGTATAAGTCTTTAGAATGGGTAATTCTGGTACTGTCTGTTTTGTGGATAAGCAGGAGGTCCATCCGAACAGGGGTCTGACAATGCCCTGTATGCCAGGCATAGATCTCCCTTCAAATGCCTGTAGGAGACAGAATACAGAGATAGGGCCTTGAGGCGGTCTGCATAGGACATATTACTTACGCCCTGTATACTTTTAGTGAGGAAGGTGACTGGCAATCATAAATTGACTGTTCTGTTGTAAATGCGTACACATTCTGATAATTGTGTGTGTGGAAAGCATATATAGCAATTTAATTCTTTGGTATGCCTTGGTTTATAAAATCCTTCATTTGTTTGTTGTTTTGGGGTGTGGTAGACTCCTACCATTTGTGTGCTGCAAGAACAAAAGTGTGTTTCAAGTGCTTTTCTGATGAAAATGTGTAAGCATCCTGATATTTCAATGGGAAACACAATACAAATGACTTCAGTGGTATTCCTTGCATTGGACAAATCTTGTTTTCTGTGAGGGGAAAGTGGGATAAGCACATGACCTTCAGTTTTAATAACCGAAAAGTATGTTTCCGGTGCTTAATGTTGACAAATGTGTACCTAAGCATGAGTTTTACTTCAGTGATTATTTATGTGTTGTATCCTTTTATTTATTTATTTATTTCACATTTGTTAACCGGGTTGGTCCAGCTGGGTAAGAATTTACCCTTTTTCAGTGGAGACCCGAGGGGAAAAGCCCCAAACAGACATACAAATACATACAAATAGAGACAAATTAACAATATTAAAGAGCAAAACAATCTTATGGATTCAATGGAATAGTACATAGCTATATATACAAAAAGTGTAGTAATAGGTTGTAACAGGTGAAACAACAATAATAAATCCAGCAGGTAAGCAGGAAGGAAGTCAAGGTTGTATGTAATATAATGAAAAGAAACAAGGTATAATTAGATTAGTGGCTAGAAGAAGAAATGTGTAAGTGCAGGGGCTTCAGAACGGAGGGAAAGTAGAGTGAGAGTAAAAAGTAGAGAGGGGTGACTGCACAAGGGACTGTAGGTCAGAAGAGGGAATGGTGCATAAGAAGATAGTAGTAGAGGAGGGATGTAGTGAACTAGAGGGAGGGTACAGAAAGAAGAGCAGTTGGATAAAGTAAGTTATAGAAAGAGGAAAAAGGTCTTATAGATCAGACTTAGTGGTGAAGTGGTTATGTGGAGAGGGAGGGGTTAAGTAGGATGATAACAGGTACATAAAGGGTTGTTATGGAGGTACAATATCAGGTCATGTTTGAAGTTAGGAAGGGAGGTATGACTTCTAATTTGGAGTGGAAGATTGTTCCAGTAAGGGAGATGGAGTGTTTATAGAGTATTTTACCTATGTTCTTGTTGGGTTTATAGACTTGTAGTAAGAGTTTATCAGAGCTGCGCAGGGATCGGGGAGGGGTGTACCAGGAGATCAGGTTGGACAGAGATGGACAGTCAGAGTTTGGATTAAGAATTATGAAAGCTTGGATCAGCTGACATTTGGTCAGAAGATGTGGGAATTTGAGACAATGTACTTTTATAAGAGCGGAGCAGTGATGTGATTTATATGGGGCTGTTGGTGACAAATCTAGCAATTTTGTTATAGGTTTGGTCTAGTTTTGCCAGCAGGTTATTTTGTAGATTGGAAAATAGAGGGGAGCCATAGAGGAGTGAGGGGAGGAGATAGGAGTGGGCTAGTGGTAGGTTTGAGTTGGGGGTCAGGAATTTGCTGTTTCTGTATAGCATGCCCTAGTGTTTGGTGTGTTTTCTTTATAGAATGAAGTATGTGGAGGTCTACGACCAATAAAACAACAACCACCAGCTCAACCAACAGAAAAAATAGGTTGAAAAATGGAGAACCAAGTAGGACAACTCAAATGTAATACTCCAAACAAAAATAGCGTAGTAACTTTTATTAAACGCTTTCGTCAAGTGACTTCATCAGAAAACTGCTGCAAGGTGCCAGTGTGCAATAAATACTTCAGCAAAAAACAATTATTCCATTACACAATCATTCAATAAACCTATTAAAAACTAATAAGATTTTATAATTAGTTAAAAAACTGTACTTTTTTCTCTAAGAAAAAAAGCTCATAGCAACATCCTTATTAATACACAATCTACGGTCCTGCAAAAAACACTTTATATTAATCGCATCGTTTAAACCCGGAGGTTTGTCTGACCTTAGCTTAATTTGCCACAGGGTCTCCCTCTGTTCTATGTGGTTTTTGAAGTCACCGCCTTAAATCTAAATTGCATACCTCAAGAATAGAGAACAAAAACTTTTTAAAGTTGTGACATTCTCTAGAATGCTTATATAATGCATTGGTCTCATCATGCTTCTTGATACAATATAGATGTTCACGAATACGGGTCTTTAGACTTCTAGTTGTCATTCCAACATAGAAACTGGGACAGGTACTACAAGTACCGATATAAACCACCCCTTTGGTGTTACAGTCAACATATTTTGAAACCTCCAGTGTTTTATCTAAAGTGTCAACTGCTATATAAGGACCTACTGCTATAAATCTACACATGTTACAATTGTTACATTTAAACATACCTTCCCTACTACATATGGATTGACGTGAGTCCGCAAGATTCCTCTCATGACATTCAAAGGCCTTTTTAAAATTATAATTATTTCTAAAAGTAAATCTCGGTTTAACTCCCAAAATATTGGTCATGTCAAGGTCACCCTGTATAATCTTCCAGTTGTTTTCTATTAAACGTCTGATGTCAGGGCTATTTATACTAAGGTCAAGTGAGCATATCAGCTCACTATTCCCTAAATCATTACCTTTCTTTTTAACTAAAAAAGTAGCCTCGTTAAAATCAACCATATTTAAAATTGCTTGATACTGTGTAAATCTTTTGTTCTCAGTCTCGTTCACAATGTTGTCCAATAATAATTCATCATAACCCCTATCAACAAAAAGCTTTGTAATAAACCTAATTTCTGAACTGAGGTCACAGTCTCTAGACGTCATCCGACATGCCCTAACTAATTGTCCTTTAGGGATGTTTCTAATAGTGTGTTTACAATGCCCACTTCTATAATGAAGGTAGCTGTTCGTAAAAGTATTTTTTCGGTATATACGGCTATGAAACCTATGGTCAGTAATGTCCCACCATAGTTGTATATCCAAAAAGTTGACCAACAGACCAATATCACCAATGGTGAATTTCAAAAAATCAACTGTGGAATTTATTTCGGTGACAAAAGAATTAACCGTCTCATGGTTCCCCTCCAAAATAAATATCAAATTGTCCATAAAACGGCAATAAAAGGAAATATGAAAAATATTCCTCATTCTGTCTAAATATTCCTTTTCCCACCAGGTCATGACTAAATTAGCATATGCCGGTGCTGTAGGGGAACCCATTGCCACCCCTCGTTTTTGCCTAAAAAAGGTTTCACCAAATAAGAAAAAGTTGTTATGTAATACTATGTCTAATAATCTACAAATTATAGAGACACTATTGGCGCTGTAACTGCCACTTTTGATCAATAAAGTTCTAATAGCTTCCACTCCCTCTTCATGGGGAATACTGGTAAATAGTGATACCACATCCATAATCAGAATAATAAATCTGTCAGAATCAAAAACAGAGGTATCCATGTAATCTTTGACCTTAACTAAAAAATGCCAAGAATCCTTAACAAAGGATTCCTGTTCACAAACCAGAGGACCCAAAGTAGCATCTAACAAAAGAGAAATCCCCTCTGTTATAGAATGGGGGGAAGAAACTATGGGTCTAAATGGTGGGTCTGTAAGGTTTTTGTGTATTTTCGGGATCCCAAATAGGACCCCTATCCTAGGATGTTCATTGACACAAAAATTATACATGTCAAAAGTAATTTCCCCAGACATTAATGCCTCATATAAATGGTAATGGATCAATCGGTTTCTTTTCTTAATCTCAAATAAAGGAATAACTTCGTATTCTTCACTATTGTTTAAAATTTCTAACATTTTTTGCTTATACAGTCGTTGTTCCATTATCACAATATTACCCCCCTTATCGCTCTTCATAAATCTTAGCAATTGATTTTTGTCACATAGTTGCTGAAATGCTGTTCTTTCATTTAAACTCAAATTATGCTTAAAATAGTTTTTGCCTGAAAGGACCACATCAAGTTCTTTCAAACATACTTCTTCAAACACTTTTAGAGTATGTATCAAATGAGGATTATAAACAGATGGCTTTCTTAAGGCATTATTAGCCTCTGGAATATTGCACATTAAATAAGACAAATTTAATTTTCTGACATATTTTTTGATGTCTACCACTGTTTTACCAAAGTCAGCTCTGACTGATGGAACAAAATTCAGGCCTAACCTCAAAATACTCAATTCACTTTCAGTGAAAACTGTATTGGTCAAATTTATAATGTCAAAATTATTATTGTTGGAAACTGATGATAAATGTCTCACATGACGTCCCCCGAGGAATTGGACGAAAGAAATGTCTGACTCCTTGTGAATACTGTCTTTTTGGGGGCAGATGGATTCTTCTTCACTAAAAAAGAAGAAGGAATAGGAGGATCAGTCGTTGACTCGCGTGAAACAGTGTTAGTCCTGGTCGTGTTGCCACAGTCATCAACCTCTTTTTCAACCAAATTGTTACCAACTGAAACAGAATCATCAGAATTATTATCAATTTCACCGTCCGTAGTATGGACAAAAACACTACTAACTTTGTCAGGAACAGTCGTATTCTTAATCCCACGTTCTTTATTAAATACTGTAAAGTTATTACTGTTAACATCGGAACTAACAGTGGAAACCGCCGCACTGTAGTTCCGTCTGTTACTACCACCAAAGTAACTGGTGTGAACATTTTTGTGGTTATTATTGGTGTGGTTGATGTTGTTTTTGTAACCACTGATAAAATTGTCGAAAACAGTACCTTGTTCATAAGAAGTAACATCACGGAGCAACTTCGAATGCTTCCGGTTTGTTACCTCAATAGAATGCTTCTCTATTTCATCAGTTAAATTGTTAAAGAAATCAACTTTATGACTCTCCGTTAATAAACTGTTGATATCTTTCTCCAAACCGGCAATCTCGTCTTTCAATAACAGTAATTTGGTCGTATTATTGTCCATAAGTAACTCGAGAAATTTTAAGCGGGCTTTGTTAAAAAAATCAACTAGTAACTTAAACATAGAATCGCCCTTGTTAACCCCATTAGGGCATTTAAAAAACCTAAGCCCTTTAGGAATTATCTTAAGCTCTATACATCGTTGAAAATAGCAATTTTCTAAATCAATAGAGCGATACCTTTTTAATAATTTAGCCAAAACGTCAAAGAGTTTTTTATATCCAACAAAGTTGATAAAAATACATTCTCGACGCCTTCCACAGTGGTTCCTGGTGTCGGATGAATGGACAAGCTTAATAAAGGTTCATCTCCATCTTCAGCCATAGTGGAAAAATCTACGACCAATAAAACAACAGCCACCAGCTCAACCAACAGAAAACCTATTTTTTCTGTTGGTTGAGCTGGTGGTTGTTGTTTTATTGGTCGTAGATTTTTCCACTATGGCTGAAGATGGAGATGAACCTTTATTAAGCTTGTCCAGTGTTGGATATAAAAAACTCTTTGAAGTTTTTGGTTAGCAGAGCCGAAGCAAGTGGAAGTGCGGCGATTGCCTCTAGTCCAGCCGGATCCTTTGCGGAAATGGATACTGTCGTCGACGTAACCTACGAGGGACGAGTCAACCATAAACACCTTCCCAAACAGCCTTTTGGTAGTGAACGGACGGCCCGTTTTATGCAAGTAGAAGGTCGTGGTGTTACGGGTTGCAACTTTAAATCTATTTTGGACAATTTTTCCAATCCCTTCAACGATGTGAAGCAGTACAAGCATGTTTTCAACGAGGAAGGAATCAACAAGAAACGGGACATTTTGGCTAAATTATTAAAAAGGTATCGCTCTATTGATTTAGAAAATTGCTATTTTCAACGATGTATAGAGCTTAAGATAATTCCTAAAGGGCTTAGGTTTTTTAAATGCCCTAATGGGGTTAACAAGGGCGATTCTATGTTTAAGTTACTAGTTGATTTTTTTAACGAAGCCGGCTTAAAATTTCTCGAGTTACTTATGGACAATAATACGACCAAATTACTGTTATTGAAAGACGAGATTGCCGGTTTGGAGAAAGATATCAACAGTTTATTAACGGAGAGTCATAAAGTTGATTTCTTTAACAATTTAACTGATGAAATAGAGAAGCATTCTATTGAGGTAACAAACCGGAAGCATTCAATGTTGCTCCGTGATGTTACTTCTTATGAACAAGGCACTGTTTTCGACAATTTTATCAGTGGTTATAAAAACAACATCAACCACACCAATAATAACAACAAAAATGTTCACACCAGTTACTTTGGCGGTAGCAACAGACGGAACTACAGTGCGGCGGTTTCTACCGTTAGTTCCGATGTTAATAGTAATAACTTTACAGTATTCAATAAAGAACGTGGGATTAAGAAAACGACTGTTCCTGACAAAGTTAGCAGTGTTTTTGTCCATACTACGGACGGTGAAATTGATAATAATTCTGATGATTCTGTTTCAGCTGGTAACAATTTGGTTGAAAAAGAGGTTGATGACTGTGGCAATACGACCAGGACTAATACTGTTTCACGTGAGCCAACGACTGATCCTCCTATTCCTTCTTCTTTTTTAGTGAAGAAGAATCCATCTGCCCCCAAAAAGACAGTATTTACAAGGAGTCGGACATTTCTTTCATCCAATTCCTCGGGGGACGACATGTGAGACATTTATCATCAGTTTCCAACAATAATAATTTTGACATTATAAATTTGACCAATACAGTTTTCACTGAAAGTGAATTGAGTATTTTGAGGTTAGGCCTGAATTTTGTTCCATCAGTCAGAGCTGACTTTGGTAAAACAGTGGTAGACATCAAAAAATATGTCAGAAAATTAAATTTGTCTTATTTAATGTGCAATATTCCAGAGGCTAATAATGCCTTAAGAAAGCCATCTGTTTATAATCCTCATTTGATACATACTCTAAAAGTGTTTGAAGAAGTATGTTTGAAAGAACTTGATGTGGTCCTTTCAGGCAAAAACTATTTTAAGCATAATTTGAGTTTAAATGAAAGAACAGCATTTCAGCAACTATGTGACAAAAATCAATTGCTAAGATTTATGAAGAGCGATAAGGGGGGTAATATTGTGATAATGGAACAACGACTGTATAAGCAAAAAATGTTAGAAATTTTAAACAATAGTGAAGAATACGAAGTTATTCCTTTATTTGAGATTAAGAAAAGAAACCGATTGATCCATTACCATTTATATGAGGCATTAATGTCTGGGGAAATTACTTTGACATGTATAATTTTTGTGTCAATGAACATCCTAGGATAGGGGTCCTATTTGGGATCGAAAATACACAAAAACCTTACAGACCCACCATTTAGACCCATAGTTTCTTCCCCCCATTCTATAACAGAGGGGATTTCTCTTTTGTTAGATGCTACTTTGGGTCCTCTGGTTTGTGAACAGGAATCCTTTGTTAAGGATTCTTGGCATTTTTTAGTTAAGGTCAAAGATTACATGGATACCTCTGTTTTTGATTCTGACAGATTTATTATTCTGACTATGGATGTGGTATCACTATTTACCAGTATTCCCCATGAAGAGGGAGTGGAAGCTATTAGAACTTTATTGATCAAAAGTGGCAGTTACAGCGCCAATAGTGTCTCTATAATTTGTAGATTATTAGACATAGTATTACATAACAACTTTTTCTTATTTGGTGAAACCTTTTTTAGGCAAAAACGAGGGGTGGCAATGGGTTCCCCTACAGCACCGGCATATGCTAATTTAGTCATGACCTGGTGGGAAAAGGAATATTTAGACAGAATGAGGAATATTTTTTATATTTCCTTTTATTGCCATTTTATGGACGATTTGATATTTATTTTGGAGGGGAACCATGAGACGGTTAATTCTTTTGTCACCGAAATAAATTCCACAGTTGATTTTTTGAAATTCACCATTGGTGATATTGGTCTGTTGGTCAACTTTTTGGATATACAACTATTGTGGGACATTACTGACCATAGGTTTCATAGCCGTATATACCGAAAAAATACTTTTACGAACAGCTACCTTCATTATAGAAGTGGGCATTGTAAACACACTATTAGAAACATCCCTAAAGGACAATTAGTTAGGGCATGTCGGATGACGTCTAGAGACTGTGACCTCAGTTCAGAAATTAGGTTTATTACAAAGCTTTTTGTTGATAGGGGTTATGATGAATTATTATTGGACAACATTGTGAACGAGATTGAGAACAAAAGATTTACACAGTATCAAGCAATTTTAAATATGGTTGATTTTAAAGAGGCTACTTTTTTAGTTAAAAAGAAAGGTAATGATTTAGGGAATAGTGAGCTGATATGCTCACTTGACCTTAGTATAAATAGCCCTGACATCAGACGTTTAATAGAAAACAACTGGAAGATTATACAGGGTAACCTTGACATGACCAATATTTTGGGAGTTAAACCGAGATTTACTTTTAGAAATAATTATAATTTTAAAAAGGCCTTTGAATGTCATGAGAGGAATCTTGCGGACTCACGTCAATCCATATGTAGTAGGAAAGGTATGTTTAAATGTAACAATTGTAACATGTGTAGATTTATAGCAGTAGGTCCTTATATAGCAGTTGACACTTTAGATAAAACACTGGAGGTTTCAAAATATGTTGACTGTAACACCAAAGGGGTGGTTTATATCGGTACTTGTAGTACCTGTCCCAGTTTCTATGTTGGAATGACAACTAGAAGTCTAAAGACCCGTATTCGTGAACATCTATATTGTATCAAGAAGCATGATGAGACCAATGCATTATATAAGCATTCTAGAGAATGTCACAACTTTAAAAAGTTTTTGTTCTCTATTCTTGAGGTATGCAATTTAGATTTAAGGGGCGGTGATTTCAAAAACCACATAGAACAGAGGGAGACCCTGTGGCAAATTAAGCTAAGGTCAGACAAACCTCCGGGTTTAAACGATGCGATTAATATAAAGTGTTTTTTGCAGGACCGTAGATTGTGTATTAATAAGGATGTTGCTATGAGCTTTTTTTCTTAGAGAAAAAAGTACAGTTTTTTAACTAATTATAAAATCTTATTAGTTTTTAATAGGTTTATTGAATGATTGTGTAATGGAATAATTGTTTTTTGCTGAAGTATTTATTGCACACTGGCACCTTGCAGCAGTTTTCTGATGAAGTCACTTGACGAAAGTGTTTAATAAAAGTTACTATGCTATTTTTGTTTGGAGTATTACATTTGAGTTGTCCTACTTGGTTCTCCATTTTTCAACCTATTTTTTCTGTATGTGGAGGTCTAGTTTGAGCTGATGGCTATTATGACACCTAGGAGTTTAGTGTGTAAGTCTGGTGTTATGATGCTGTCATTTAGAGAGGATATGAGAAAGGTGGATTTGTGGTGGGCTAGAGTTTTAGGTAGGAATAGTAAGACCTTAGTTTTACAGGGGTTCAGGATAAGTTGATTATTGGCGAGCCACTTCTCAATAGAGTGAAATAAAGATTGGGTGATATGGTGGAGGTTATTGATAGAGTCAGAAATGCAGATCAGAGTTGAATCATCTGCATACTGTATGACAGAGGAGAGGTTGCTGGAAGTGTGTAGGTCATTGGTGAAGAGGTTGAAAAGGAGGGGACCAAGAATTGAGCCTTGAGGAACACCGGTCTGAACTGGCAGAAAGGGTGAGAAGGAATTTTGCCATTTAACTGCTTGTACGCGACTGGACAGGTAACTTGAGAACCAATTTAGAGTGGGGATGGAAATGTTCAGCTGAGAAAGTTTATGAAGTAGAAGGTTGCGAGAGACAGTATCAAAAGCCTTTGAGAGATCTAAGAAGAGGCAGGACACAAGTTTATTATTGTCTCTGGCCTCAGCTACAGTATGAGAGAAGGATAAGAGTGCAGTGTTAGTACTGTGTTTGGGCCTGAAACCGTGCTAGGTGTTGGTTAAAAAATTGTTTTGAGTAAGGTGGGAAAGCAGTTGAGAATGGATACACTTTTCAAGAATTTTGGAGAGGGGAGAAAGAATAGCAATGGGACAGAAGTTAGATGGTTCTGTGGAGTTACCTCCTTTATGTAGTGGGATAGTGAAGTATTCCTTCCAAATAGAGGGGACGGACAGTGGATTCTTGGATTGAGCGGTTGATTAGAATGGTGATAGGAAGGGCAATAGAGTTAGCAGCAAGTTTAAGGAATTGGGGAGGTAGGTTATCAAGGGCGGGAGAACAAGGTTTGAGTTTACTGAGGAGAGTTTTAATATAACTAACAGAGACAGGTTTAAGCATGAAGGGGTCTGAGAGGTTAGTGGAGTCAGATTGGGAATGTGAAAAAGGTGTGGGTGTGGTAATTGAAGTGACAGAACTGGAAGTGAAATTAGAGGTGGGGTTGGGGTTATTAGAGGTGTTAGGTACTAGTTTAGAAATGATATCAGTGAAGTAGTGATTTAAATGGATGGCGGTATCTGAGGGAGATTGATTGGTAAAAGGGTTTGGGGTTGTGGGTGAGCCAGGGTTAAGAAGAGTTTTTATGGTTGACCAGAACTTCTGGAGTTTAGTAGTTTTCAGAGATGAGTCAGACAGGTAAAACTTTCTTTTGTCCTGGTTGACTCTTTTTTTTTGTAAGGTTTCTAAGTTCCCTATAAGATTGTAGGAGGTCAGGATATTTGCTTTTCTGATATTGTTTCTAAGTGGCATCTCTTTTATGCATAAGGTGGAAGGTTTCTTTGGATAGCCAGGGGGCATATTTAGCTTTGACTTTTATTTTCCTGATGGGGGCAAGAGAGTTGAGTATGTTTAGGAATGTCTGGTTGAAGTAGCTAACTGCATCATATAAAGGTAGAGAGTATAGGCAGGACCAGTTAATATTTGAGAGAATTTTGTTGAAGGAAGTGGTACTGAATTTTCTTTGGTTGCGGATGTATTTTAAGAGGTGAATACTAGTGAGGTTGGGTGAGTACCTAGTAATGTGGATAGGTAGGTGGTCACTGATGGAGTCAGATAGTGTACCTGGCTGGTGGTACAAATTAGGAGAATTTACGAGAGTCCAGTCTAGGATAGAATTGGAGTGGTTTTTGCTAAGGTGGGTAGGGGAGGAAACAAGCTGAGTAAAACCATGTAGATTGAGACTATGAGATGGTGTAGTAGAGTTAACTGAGTTCCAGTCTATATTTACATCCCCAAGTATGATAGTTTCAAAGGGGATGTGAAGAAAACACCAAGATAAGATGTCTTCAAGGATGGTGATAATATTCCCTAGTGGGATATATATTGAGGCTATGGCCATTTTTTGGTAGTTGTTGAGATGACAGGTTGCTATGAGTAGTTCTGCAGGGTGGAAGGTGGGAGTGGTAACTGTAAGTGGTAAGATATTGAGAGAATCAGAAAAGAGAATGGAGACACCGCTTCCCTTTTTGCTAGGTCTATCCAGTCTGTAGATATTGAAACCGAGGGGAGGGGCAGATCTCCGAGTTGTGGATGTGGGGTTTTAGCCAAGTTTCAGAGAGAGTTAAGATGTGGGGGGTATAGTATTGTATGAGTGCGTGGAGTTCAGGCACTTTGTTGCAGATGCTCTGGATGTTAAGGGAGAAGAATTTTAGTCTTTTGGTTCTGTGTGTAGAAGTGAGAGTGGATGGGGAGGTACTAGTGAGAGTGGGATTGCTAGATGTGTGGGGGGAAGAAGTAGTAGTGATAGTAGATGGAGTGGAGGAGCTGGAAGATAAGAGTTGGTTATTAGGACCAGGGTTGGGGTGTATATCACCTGAAAGGAGGAGTGTTGTCAGGATAGAGAGTAAAGAGTTACGTTGAGGGAGAGGATACAGAAATTTAGATTTTAAGTTTGGGATTTGTTTTGATGAGGGGAGTAATTTAGTTTTAAAGAAAAAATAGTGTGGTAGAGTGCAGTGAGTGTGGGCATAAGGGAGTGTGGTAGGACCTGGATAGATTTTGGGAGGGATGTAAGTTCCGAGTGGAGGGTAAGGGGAGAATTGCAGGGGGGGGTGTGATAAGATGTGACGTATGTCAGTGTAAAAGGCAGAGGGGAGAGGAAAAGAAGTGGCAACATCTTTAGTTTTAGGTGTAGGCAATGGTTACGACAATGCGGTATGTAAAGCAGTTTGAAATGTGACAGGTAATATCTTGAAAAAATAAAGAGATAATAAAATATACCACAAAATATATATTCTTTATAAACAAAATATACTTGAAAATTTAGCAACCACAAAAGGTCCCAGCAGTAAGACTACAAACGAAGTTTGTCTTAATCATAATACAAAGCACGGTCTCCTTAATTAGCAGACTGCAATCATCTGACCACTGGAAAACAAACTGTGACATATAAGTAAATGCAGACAGATAAACAGAATGCAGATAATCTGCTAAACTGGATATAGCAGTGTGTAGAGGGCTACTTTTTCTTACAGTTTGTGATAACATGCGAGTACGCTCCCTCCAAATCTGAGAGTCTTAAACAGCAGAACTGATGCCTCTGACTCCAAAAATGGCAAGGGCACCATCTGAGGATGGAGGCAATAAGAGAAAAAATGCTGACAGGATGCATCCGAGGTTATCACCCCTATAAACGATATTTAGAATATACACCTTGTATAGCACTGGACTGCACACTGTTGTAGTCTTTCCAATGGCTTACAGGGTCCAGCCGTTGTAAACAGTCACGTAAAAAAATAGTCACCACACATAGACTGACAGCAGTATGCAGAAGTATGGATTCCCAAAAAGGACAGTGGATCCAAGTTTGACTATAATCAGCTTTATAGCCATTGGTATCTATAGCCTCAACTCCTCATCCAGTTGCTAGGGCATGTTCTGGGAACCACAGCACACACCAAGAGCCAAAAAAGAAGCCCTTGGCCACAGCGAATCAAACACACCCGAGAATCCAAACACCTTAAAGATATTATGTCACATAGGATTGTGGCAACCAAGTTTACAAATCCATGTAAACCCCCTTTCAGTGACTCAGAGAATGAAGTCATAATACAGGTGTTCAGGTGCCATGGCACCTTTCTGCTTGAGAGAGGACGTGGGGATATGGCTGCCCAAAATCAGATTTGGAATCAGTTAGTGAATGTTCTCAATGCAGTAGGGGGTCACACCAGGACTTATGAACAGGTGCATCATTGGGCCACTGATAGGATGTCATCAGCCTGGACAAGAGCAGCTGCAATTGCATGAGAATAGCTGGCTACAGGGTGAACCTGCTACCGAACCACCGCTGACAACAAATGAAAAGTTCCATTGTCAGAGATCCAGATGGCTCTGTGGAAACCACACACCAACACGTGTTGATGTTAGTACTGATGTGTCTGGGAAGACAACTATGTCCCAGGAGCAGCTTCCAGGTAAACTTACATATGTCAAGTTTCAGATTTATTTTGGGGAAATATTTTTTTTCTGTACATATTGTTAAGTTAATATACGACATAGTTGTTCATTACACATGGGCTGTGGATGAACATATCAGACAAATTTCAATTACAACTATTTCTTACAGAACATATAGGTAATTGTGTATTCGCCATCACCCTGTGTTATTCCCATTGTGATGGTTAATTGTCATCTTTGCCTTGCTTCTTTTCTTCCAGGACCATCCTCCCTGCGAAGGGTGGAGTCTTGTTCACATGGTAAGCAAATGTTTTTTTACCTATTGATGATCATTCTTCAGGTAATATATACATTTATCTGAATGTGTGAGGTGGATGTAATGATTGTCTGTGTAGCTGTACCATCTGTGATAGTGGGACCAGTGTTACTTTGTTATCATATACATTTGTTTAATATTTAGTGCCCTACGTTTGTTGCTTATTATCACAGGTGGTCCTGACAGTGGAAGTGTAGGACTCCTATCACTTGATGTGATAGTACTGGTAGATCATCATGATGATGGTGGCCAAACAGAGGTGCACTCGCGTGGGGGGTTGGTCAGAGGTTGAATTTGACAATGAGGTTGAGATTCAGCCACACCCTCTATTTCCATCAGACACAGTCAGTATGCCTACACATATCTATTCCACTGAGCCCTCAGATATTGGACAGGTGGAGGGTGACACACTTTCTTGTTTGAGCATGTACCTCATTATAGCATTTTACCATGGGTGTGTGTGCATTTCTGATGGGCATAATCAGCCATGGTACGAGTGCATACCCTGCATCCCCCAGTAAATGATCTTGTAGGATGTCCACCATGGAAAACCTCTGGTAGAGCTGAGAGTTGTGCCAGATATGGGAGTTGTGGTAACTGCCAGGGTTGCCAGCACACACATTCAGGATGATTCCCTTAGCGTTATACATGACCTGGCAATTAATGAAGCGGAAGCCTTTTCTGTTTATGTAGACCATTCCCCTTCCCTGGGTGATGCTTTGATCCACGTGTGTGTACAGTCTATGGCACCCAAGAGAAGTGTGCTATGGGGTAGAAATTCTGCATAGTTGTAGCTGTGTCTTCGGGGGGTTTGGGGAAAATATATGTAGTCACTGGCATGCTATAGCATAACATTCAGGAATTGATTTAGGATCCTGGATGTTGATCCCTGTGACACACAAAGCATATTCCCTCTTGGTCTCTGGAAGGTTTCTGTAGCTAAAAGTGCTACACATACCTTGGTCTCCACAGGTATTGGCTCTCCTTGGTTTGTCTTTGCTATCAGTTAAGGACGACAGAGGTTGCAGAGTTCCTGTGGTGTCTCTATCTACCCTGTAATGTTGCAGTATTTCCACTTCATGCAGACCATGAAAAATTAAACTGGGTCTAAACACTCTTCTCCTTCTTGGCTGAGGTCTATTAGCAACAGCAGAGCATAGACTTGGGCATGTTGCACATACATATGCAGGAGAGCAACAGTAGCCCCTGACATTCTTCCTCTGTAGAACAGTTACCCTGGGAAAATCTCTGTTGCTCTGCTGGTTCAATGAAGTGGGATTTCGATATTCTCGTCTCGACGAACTGCAATTCAATGATGTGGGATTTCGACAAAGTCAGGTACACCCATATACACACACACATATATATATGTGTGTGTGTGTGTGTGTGTATGTGTGTGTGTGTGTGTGTGTGTGTGTGTGTGTGTGTGTGTGTGCGTGTGTTTGTGTAAATTGTATCTGTCAGCCATAGAATCACAGCGCACCTAACAGCTTCTAGGGAAAAGCAAGATAGAAGTATACATCCAAAACAGGTTCATTGTCACACAATAAAGCCTTTATGGCTTAGATGGGTAATAGTTTTTGTCTTATTTTAGACAATTTAACATACATGCATATATTGTATATATTATATCACCAACTATATGCATGTATGTTAAACAGCTGCCTAAAATATGACACAAAACTGTTAACCCACTTAAGCAGTAAAGAATTTATAATGTGATAAACAAATATGTTTTAGATATATGTCTTGCATCTTGATTTCTGTCCTAGAACCTGTTAGTTGTGCAGAGACTTTGAAGTGGATAGATGTAATTTATCATTTACTAAGTTCCAAGAAACAAGTGTTCCTATACCTCTGCTAGACTTGTTTGAGCAGTCAGAGTCACAAGCATGTCAAAATTGTGAACAAAGAATTTCTTGCAAAATTTCTTATTGACGCTGCAAAACCATTATAGAGTCATCAAGATCATAAAGATTCTCTGGGAAGTTGCCTTCATCTTTGTTTCAATTCTAAAAGGCATTTACATGCACTGTGAAGCGTAAGCACAATTTGTCATTAATTAATAAGAAGCAAGTGTTCCCATGTATCCAGTAGTACTGTCTGAGCTGTCAGAGTGACATCAGTGAAATAGAGAAGAAAATATTTTCAGGAAAACAGTGCTAGAGCAAATTTGAATCTGAACCCATGGACATGTACGTATTTATATACATAATTGTTTATTTATTAATTTATTAATGACCCATCATCATTGTTCTATTGGGGCTTGTGAATAACTGTGCCCCAAGCATATTCCTATGCTCTCTCCCAGAGAAAAAGTCAAACAGATCACTTTGTCGTCATACCACTTACCACATGCCAGCTCCAACAGGTACCTAGGCTCCCAGTCACTTGGAATGTAGTCAAGATTTTATCCTTCTACACAAATAAAGGCTTTGTGGAAACATTTTAAAAGAAAGTGCTCCCAAGGAAGGCAAACACATTATATATCCAAACATTGTACAAGTATTTTTTAACATTATTTCTCTCCCCATATCCAGTACTAGAATAAAAAAAAAAAGAAAAGAAGTCTGCCAAACACAAGGCCAGGATTCATACAGATATTTTGCACTCTTGTACAGATATGTAGCTAGGGTGTGACAAAGGGGGCAGCTGCCTCATATCAAAGTATTAGACAGCACACATGGCAGATTCCAATTGTTCCTCAGTGCATTACTGGCACTGAATGCCAGTATTGCATCAGAAGTGAAACATTGTAGTGCTCTGTGTTTGGCATAAACTGTAACATTTTAAAAGAAGAGAAGAGCTTTTTTTTCTAGCTTTAACTTGAAAGTGGAGAGATGTGTCAGATCTGAGGACAGCAACAGGTGCAAGGCTAGCTAGCTACACCTATGCTCTTAAGTAATGTTGTAATGCTTGCACAGCTAAGTGGCACTGTGTGGTGGCACCTGGATTCAGTCAGGTGTACTTCAGTGTATGTAACTGAACAGTGCAGCTATTGCACAAATATACACATCCATGCAGAGAAATATGCACAAAAAAACACAAGACAGGATCCAGAGTGGCTGCATGTCAGTGGCACCTTGCACAATCTCATAAAAACTAAAACTGAAAACTCACACACTGATATATCTCAAAAATAAAGCAGTATATGTTACTAACTAGACTGCCATGTTTTAGTGCGTGCCTTGATAGGATGGCATGAAGCACTGCGGAACCCATCCCATCACTGCTCTTTCTTACAATCCCTCAATTGGCTTGAACTCCCACATCATCTAACATGCCAGCTATTAACCATAGCACATAAATGATTTACAGTCTATCACACTGCCCAGCCCTATCTCCAGTCTTAACACACTGCCACCCAATTAGATCACTCAGATCTGAAAACCAATTTCACCTGCAAGTTGATAGACCAAAACTCCCAGCAGGTCAAATGCTCCACTCCTTCTCGATTGCCAAACTATGGAATGCACTCCCATTAGCTGTTAGGGCTACCAGTAGCATCTCCTCCTTCAAAATAGCTCTGAAGCAGCATGTCTCCACTCCCTGGCACTGTAGATACTCTAACTTCCATCTTCCTAAGATATGATTCCTCTTCCCTGCATCATATCACCTTTTTTCTCTATTTCCCTCCTCCAAAACTTGACACTCATCACTCCTAGCACTAATCGCTCCCTACTTCTAATACATATACCTTTAGATAGTTATTCTAATTCTTCCTATATTACTCAGCTTACACACTCACAATAGAGTGGACTCTATAGAGTGTACACTCTTATTTGACTGTACTAGAATATGCACCTTGGATTTACTTTGATGCCTTGTGTTTTTATATTATTTCTCTGTACCACCTACATTTTCATGATGTATTTTATTGTATTTATACTGCCTATTATGACTATGCTTCTTGTTGATACAGACTGTGCCTAGGGTTACCACCTGTCCCACTTTGCGAGGGACAGTCCCTCTTTGGGCAGTTGTGTCCTGACAAAAAATAATAAAAATGGCAAATGTCCTGAGATTGTAGGACATAAGTATGTCCCATATTTTATGTAATAGTTGCATAAAATAGTTATTTCTGCATCTAAAATACCTAAATGTTACAAGAAACAGAATAAGCAACTAAACTGCTACAAGAATAAGCTTCTATTTAGGCAGACAAGTTAAGTTCTATCCTTTGTACTGACCATGGGTATGTGTCGGCCTGTAAAATCTGATGTGTGTCCCGAAAATGTCCCACTTTGGCCATTTGAAAAGGTGGCAACCCTAACTGTGCCAGTATTATGTAATTTTATACTAACTGCTTTTGTGGAGCTTTTCTCCCTGGGCCTCCACTGAAAATGGGTTCTTCTTGGCCCAGTGGACTTTCCAGGTAAACTAATGCCAATAAATAAATAAATAAATATGGCCATAGATATTTTCAGCTGCAGTGTTATGGTGCCCATCAGAGGCATTACTAGGGTGGGGTGAAAGTTCGATGCCACCAGCACAAGATGTCAGGGACACAATCCGCAGATGCCAGTCTCTCTGTAGTACAGTACCAGCATTCAGAAATGAATGCTGATACTGTACTTGTGGTCAGGGCTGAAGTCCTTCATCACTCCATGTATGGTATTTCTCTAGCCTTGGTATTGGTATTGCTATTGGTATTAGTATGAGACAGAGTCTGTCCCAGTAACCTCATTTGAGTTGGCTAGCTGATCCAGGAAACTTTCCATCTGGGCCCCACACTTGCTCACTGCTTTTTCTGCAACTGCCTCCAAAACCTGCTACAGCTGCAGCTGTGCTGCAACCACCAATGGACCTGGACTATCTGCCAGTGATGGAACACGAACCCCACCACCACCACCTTCATCATCTTCTTCCATTAGCAGGGGTGGGACATACCTGCTGAAGAAATCTGTCATCCAGACCATCAGTAAGGAGACACAACAGGAAGCTAGTCACTACTGAACTATCTTGACATTGGACTGAATATAACTAAAACACACATCTACATTAATTAATTAATTAATTAATTAATTAATTAATTAATTAATTAACAATTTATTTATTTATTTTATATTTGTTTGCTGGGGAGGTCCGACTGGACAGAGCTGTCCGTTTTCAGCGGAGACCCGGGGAGAAAAGCTCCAGAACAATTGCTAATATACTATACATAAGACATTTACATGAGCATTGTGGTTTACACATTCACTTATAAAAATATAGCAGAAAATAAAGGGTCTATATTATAAGACCGAGCATTCAAAACAGCGAACAACTAAACAGCGACACATAAACTCCAAACTCCGAAAATAGTGAAGGACCTAAACATCAAAATCCAGAACGCCAAACATATTTCCATGGCCAGCAGGGTGATCGTGGGGGAAGAGGAAATATATCCTTTTTGACATGTATGGGAAGTCTATTGCAGAAAATGTGCAGTCTCTGGGTTATGAGACTGTCCCTCCAGCATGTTCTGTTGATTGTAGTAATGAGGTTGAGGTCTCTGGAGTATGACCGTGCGCGAACAGTTATGCCAATCTTGTGATGGCAGAATGGGAGCGCACGGTGGTCCTATCCTCACACGCATATTCTAGACAGTTGATTTATTATAACAGGTTTGTTGATGATATTTTTTTTTTGCTTTGGCATGGCCCCCTAGATGAGCTACTTTATTTTATACAATATCTGGAGAACAGTAGCTCTTGTTTCAGATTTGTTCTGAATTATTCGTATACCTCTATAGAGTTTTTAGACATTAAGGTCACTCTAGTGGATGGTGTCATCTCCACATCCTTACATAGGAAATCATGTAGGAAAAATGCATTGCTACATTATAATAGCATGCATCCTAGACACATTTTTCATAATGTGGTCAAAGGACAATTCTTGAGGATGCCACAGTTACATACTAATAATGATGAATACCATGAGGCTAGTAATAGACTTAGTTCTGAATTTCTGAAGAGAGGTTATAAGCAAGTGATGCTGGCTGATATATCTGGAGCAGCAGATAGGCTATGTCCTGACAGGGGGAAACCATTATTTCATAGGACCAATACCCTGTCTAGTAGTAAAGGGTCTGAGATGTTTATTAGTACCGTTAGGCTACCATTGGTGTATGGTAACAACATACACCAGGTCTGTGACACTATACATAAATATTGGCCTGTATTGCTTACTGACTCTAGGATCAAAGACATTGTATGTAATAAACCAAGCTTTATCTTTAAGAATAGCATGCCATTGAAGCGACAACTTTGCTACAAATCTACTGGCCCTAGTGTCCCTAGATCCGTCCGTACTGGTACCTTTGCATGCAGGTCATGCAAAGCTTGTAAATTTATTTCGAAGGTAGTAACCTTCAAGCACCCTGTGATGGACTATTTTTTCAATCCTAGGTTCTATGCGGATTGCAGATCTAAGGGGCTAGTATATCTGGCAAGTGCACTATGTGCACTACATTCTATGTTGGTAAAACCATAAGAATGTTGAAAGAGATGGTATTACAACATTTGGGTGATATTAAGAGGAAGAACCTGTTAAATGTGTTAGCAAAACATGTTTCTATGCAACATGACCATAATTTTGAATTTATGGTGTGGCAATTAGTCCAAGAGCGTGGTAGAGGAGGTGACTTTAATAATACAGTAGAGTTAGCAGAGATTAAATGGATTACTAGATTGCAAGCCTCCAGGCATTAATGCCAGTGTGTCTTTAAAACCTCTCCATAAGAAACGCTATTTACATCAGTGATTATCATCATGTTTTTATTGGGTATATTTAATTGGTTTTGTTATATAATTGACTTGTTTTTAGTTAAACAGTGGATATGATGAAGAACATTTGGTGTGAAAGTGCTTATCCTGTCTTGTCTGTGGAATAAACAATTTGTATGCTTTCAGCTTTGGTGGTTACCTGGTTTGTTTTTTATCATCCTACTAGTCATAGTAACATACAGTTTGTATCTCTGCCTCATGTGCATATGAGTGTCTGCATATCTAGAGGACATGGTGGATGGCAGAGTGTGGACAGTTTCAGCCCTAATGAAATTTATATTCTTCTAGAGGCATGTATGACACATGAATGATGCTTATTTGGAAGATAGGGTGCTGAACAGCCTGAACAGCTTTTATGGGAGCAATTGTGGCAGACAATGGTCTATGACATAAATGCCATGTGGGCTGCAATCACAAATAAAAGCCATGTTGCATGTATGCTAACAACGTGCTACACAGTGCGAGTGCAAAGGCATGTTTCACTGCAGTTGATAGGGCAGACCTGAGGGGTGCCTAGGAACAGCAGTCTGACAGGGATTATAGCTCTGTGATTATCAGTGGAGGAGTGGACGCTAATTTGAGGACAGAGCCAGCCCCACAAGAATCAGTGGATGATGCACCAGGTTGGTACCATGATCAACAGATTTCTATAGACCATCGCTGCACAATGAGGCCATAGGCTAATCACAGCATATGCTTCCTATGTTTTATCACTGGAAGATCTGTTATTTAGCATATCAGGATGGCAGTAGAGTTACATTAAACCACCTCAGTACACCTACCACAGGGGCACAGTTTTAGCACAGGTATTCAAGATCACTGCTGTTTGTTTATTGTTGTGCATTCACAGGGCAGAGCATGTGCTATGGTGACACCTGTAGAGTCTTTAGCAGGACAACAGGCTGTTGGCACTTGTGCAGAGGCTGGTGATGAGAATGACAAAAAGATACAGATATCTGAATCACAGGCAGATGGCACAGTTTCAGTGTTTGCCTGATGTCCACCGGGATTGAAGGCTTTGTGGTTGTTTTTAGTGTCTGCCGCAATTCTACATTCATAGCTGGCTTTAGAGGTTTTGATGAGGGATCTCAACTTTTTGTAGAGGCTAATAAGGGAGTTTTTCCAGTCTTGGGATTTCACCTTTTTCTGGCCTCACCACAAGATAAGCAAGAGGCTGTACAGTCAGCACACTCATATTCCATGGTGGAGGAGGGGTCCCCTTTCTTTCTTAGCATTAGTGATGTTCCTCATGTAGTTATGGAGGCAGAGCAATGGACTGTTTGATATGGGTATACCTAGCATTGGAGGAGTGCCTGACATCATCATGTCTTACAGCTAACCCCTGATATCTATGGGCAGCACTCAGGATCCATCAGACAGTGTACTGGAGTATCACCCAGCCTGTCTGCTGCAACTCATTTTAACACAGAACTGACTGCTATGGCATACCAGCACCACCATCAGAAAACATGGTTCTGAGAAACAGTCTTCACTGGTCTTATGAGGTCAAGGATGGTACATGCTACACCAGTCTCCACCTCGATGTGAAGGGTTGTCAATGCCACTATTGCTGCCTACAATAGCAGAGTTTTCCTAGGTCAGAGTAAGGTACTTACTGAGATGGTCAGGTTGGTGTAAGGGCATCACAGGGTATATGGTTCTTATCTACATCTGGACTTGTATAATGTTCTGTCACACCTTTTCATGGTTGTCAATGATATCAAAATTCCAGTGGCAAGACACATCATGAGAGTACTACAGGCATATCATGGTCCCACAGACACACTCCTTCCCTACCTACCTCAAGTCCTAGTGGAATATTCCAGCAGTAGTCACAAGTCACAACCACACCATGGCACTTCCACCCCACCACAGGAGGAAAACTGCCTTTGATACTGAGTATCCATTATCTGAAAATCCACCCACCACTCTTTTGTGATGTATACAAATGATAGTAAAATACACAAAACTGAATATGGTATTATCCACTTTCCAAATGCTTTAGGGTAAAAGCATATAAGTATTGCAATATTTTCTGCCTTAAGAGTAAATCAGAGTATAATTCAGAAGGTGTCACAGTAAAATGGATTAAGTGCCTTTTTTCAGTAATTGTATGCTGTCTCTGTGATTTATAAATGTTATCAGTTAATTCATGCTTTACTTTGCCATTCATTTAAATGTGGAGCCCAGCAGCTTTTAAAATGGTGGATTGTGACAGACTGGCATAGCTTTAGTCGAATATGACTCATTACAGCCTAGTGACACTTCCAGGTGTTTCTGTAATTATATCCTACTGATGCCTCTAGGTGTCTAGTATAGCCTGTTCATAGATGATTAATAATTCCAAAACTGTGATGCATACAAGTTATTGAACTATTTCACCTTAAAGCTTGCAGGATACACGACACAACTGCATTGAGATTTGACCACTGTTTAGTGCTGTTATGGCATCACTAAGATTTCAGTACATACATTCATTAGCATTTATGTGGCTTTGTTATAGTGAATCAGTCAATGCAGAAGGAAATATATGTCAGTAATGAGTATTTTGGAAGTGAAAGCATACCTGACCTGAAGCAGTACTTCTCAGTATTTACTAAAACAATCCTTAATTACAGTTGTCTTATAACATTTCATCAATACAGTTATTTAGTCATAATAAAGTAAATGCAATAACACCAAAGAAAGTATGTTTGTACCTTAACCAGTATTTATTCATTGCATTACTAATTGCAGATATGTATAACTGGTTAATGACATTTTCATATTCAGCAATAAAATGTTACTTCTGTCATTTTTATGTCCTTTCAATAAAGACATTTGGTACGTAACACTTACGAGTCCTTTTGTTGTTGTCTCTCTTCCTCTCTGTCACTCTCAATATATCTTTTTTTTTCTTTCTATTTTTTTTTTGTCTTTCCTTTTTTATATTGTGCTTTGTTCAGGCCCAGCAGTGGAAAGGGCTGTTTGTCCATGAGCCTCCCAGGTGAAGGAATGATCACCTCCTCTTGCTCGACTTTAGCAGGGTGGGGGTGATAGCTCCATCCATCTGGACTTCCTGGTGTGTGACAGTTCGGTAAGTCAGGACAGTAGGCATCAGGATCTAGTAAGGGCTGTAGCTGAGCGGGCCATGGAAAGATTTTGCACCAGTAGCAATATTTCCTCCAGCAAGCAGAAGACTCTCAGACCTAGTCACCTCTGACCACCAAGCCACAGCAGGTCTCGATCCTCATGCCAGCTTGGTCACCCCACCCAATTCCATCAGACTGGGGGATATATGAAGCCTTCTGGACTGATATGAGCACTACCTTTCAGAACCACTGCTTTTGGTGCCTGTCTGCCATTTGTATGTATCGTCTCCCCCCACTGTCAGTCCAACAAACTGTCTTAAAAAAATCCTAAACTTTTCCCTATTTCTCTTTTTGACAAACTCTTTACTTCCTCTATCCCCAACATTCTTCATTTAAAAACTTGGAAAAATGCAAGTCTATCTACAACAAAAACATAGTATCCATCCTCTTCCACCTTTTCCTGCACAACCCTCTTAATGTGCTCCTTCTGTGTTTCCATAGCCTATCTCTCCTATTCCTAGTGTCCTATTGTCCCCTTTCTAATCTTATAAAAGCCTTAACAAGATGTCCTCTGAGTGAATAACAAAACTTTAAAACACTTTGTGTAAGCTGCAGACCAGCAATTCTGACCTCAGCTCAACACAGTCAAGGATCGCATGGAAAATTTTGAGAAATCTGCACAGGCTTGCACCCACTGCCTCTTGAAGAAAATACATGACAGCACTCAAGACTTTCTGTACATACATATTTTTCTGCACAGACCTGTACTCATTTCTTGTTATTTTATGCTGATTAAGAAATGAGAATGTATATCTTGCATTCTGTCACAAGGCTCAAACGTTTGAAAATCAGTGCTGCTTCTTTGTGCACTGCTCTTTTAAAATATAGACATAATTGCACAATATCTAGATTTGCTGTGAAGTTTGGGACTATGAATATCACCCATAATCTTTACTATGGTGCAGTTTGATTTGATTTGCAATGTAAAAGAGCTTCTTGATAAGAAAAAAAGATAAAGTAATTATTGATATTTGGAATAGTAATGCACGAGTAATAATGTTACAGGAAACATATCTTAATAATAGAGAATATTTTGCTAGAAGAGGAATGTGAAAGAAAGAGTCTTAATATTAATTAGCAAAGCTATGGGAATAAAGATTTATTATGGTAAGAGGTTTTTGGAAGGGTGTAAGAATTACACTGGCTGCAGTATACATATTCCATCAAAAGTAGTGAGATGGGATATAAGGAATATTATGGGAGAGGTTATAGCCTTTCATCAAGGATATACAATAACAGCAGGAGATTTGAATACTATAATAAGAAAGACATCTCCTGAGGGCCAAGATACCATAGAATATCAACTGAAGGAAGAAACTTTGAGAAATATATGCATGCATTTGGTCTTACTGATGTAATTAAAATAAAGCAAAACAAAGTGGGATACACATTTTTATGGGTAAGATTAGATAAATGTTACATATTTAAAGAATACTGTAACATGGTCCGTACTATGAAAATATATTTCAGATAGTGTCAGATCACACATCTATACAAATTTAGTTTTGTAAGCAAGTAAAATAATATTATGACAAAGACTGGAATTTTCCACTATTTCTTACAAAAGGAAGGAATTTAATGATTGGGTAGAACAAGCTTTAGCTAAAATGTCATTAGATCAGTACCTAAGCAGTAAATATCTTACAAGGAACTGGGATAAGCTTAAGATAAGAAATGTGGTCACAATGAAAGTAAATGATATAGCAGTTCCAGGAGGTATCTAGAGAGCTTTAAAGAAAGGGATTTAGGGAAGCAAAAAGTATAAGATGAGTGGAGCAGATTGAAGAACATTTGAGGGAAGCTAAAATATCTATATGAGATTAATTAGAAACTGTAGATGAATGTAGAATAATGACTTTAAAACTATTATTTTTATAATAGCCCTACTGCAACCGCTCAATGTTTAAAGCAAAAAATGTTTGGAAGGATGATAACTAAATTCAGGAATTATGAAAATGGCAAATTAGAAGTAAACCCAGTAAAATTATGAATGTAATAGCGAATTATTACAGTACACAATATAAACAAGATGTAGAGGCTAAAGGTAGCACACAGAAAATGGTAAAATATTTCAAATAATTACAACTTCCTATGTTAACAGAAATAGAAATAGGGTATTATCATTAAAATAAATAAACAGAAATTAAAAAAGTAATGCCAAACCAGAATGCAGGGGAAATCTGTTGGTAGTAAGGAATTATAAAAGAAGTGTGGAAGAAGAAAGAGCTGGAGATGATAAAAGTCTAGCTAATACCTTTAATCATATTTTTCTGGATAGGGATGTACCTTTGACTTGAAAAGAAGCAGTAAAGGGTAAAGAAGCAGTAAAGGGTAATTATACCAAAGGAGGGTAGAGATCCTATTTATCCAGGGTCATACAGACCTATTTCAATTCTGAATCATGATTACAAATTATTTATGACAATTTTGGCAATAAGAATGGCAAAGATATTGCTGAGAGTAACAGAACTGGATCAGTGTGGATTTACAGACACTAGACAAACATTTGAAAATATTAAAAGAGCCCTTATGATTCAAAAAGATGCCATGGACAATAGTAATATATTAATATCTTAATGTTAATAGG
Organism: Protopterus annectens; assembly: GCF_019279795.1. Lineage (NCBI taxonomy): Eukaryota > Metazoa > Chordata > Ceratodontiformes > Protopteridae > Protopterus > Protopterus annectens. The sequence goes on along the minus strand of NC_056737.1, from coordinate 1,582,606,966 downwards.
TTTAGATACTGAAAAAACATTTGACTGAGTGAACTGTGAATTTATGAACAACATTAATATTTAATATCTTCACAGCTGCTCAAGCTAAGGTGAATTATGATGCTGAGCTTTTTAAAGTGTTACGCCGTATAAGAGGAAATGGGAACAGCTGTCCACTTTTATCATTACCCTTTGATTTATTTTTGGAACCATTAGCCAAGGACATAAGACAATCAAAAATAACTGGATATGAATGGAGAAACACTAATGAGAAAATAACTTTTTTGCTAATGATATAATATGTTAGCAATCCAGCAGATAAACTGAAATACTTTAATAGTATAGCAGGGTATAAAGTAAATGATGCAAAAACAAAGGCTCTAGTAACAAATTATGCTTTAATACATGACTTGGTGTAGAGTTTCCCCTTTTTCTGGGATCATGACAGAATACAATACCTAGGGATTTGGTTGAAATGGGATGTTGAGTAAGCTGGTAAGGAAACGTGAGAAATATTAACTAAAATTAGTCTTAGAAATATTTATGAAGATAGATAAGAAGATACATGTAATTAGGATGCTTTTGGTTCTGCTGGTCATTTATGTAGGTCAGCCTTACATGCATGAAAAACTTCTCCAAAGCTGACTTTGGGCTCCTAGAAACAGAGGTGGCTAACTTCATGGCACCCATATCAATGGAAAATGGATGCATGACTGCCGAATCATACACCAATGCACTGTACGAACACGTACATAAATGTATGGAACTAGCCATACCCATTAGAACCAAGACACTCTCCTTCAAAAAGAGGAAGCCAATCTGGTGGTCCTCTGCCATTAATAAACTCTACAACAGAAGGAAGAAAATGTTGCAGAAAAAGGTGAAATCCCAAGACTGGAAAAACTCCCTTATTAGCCTCTACAAAAAGTTGAGATCCCTCATCAAAACCTCTAGCCAGCTATGAATGTAGAATTGCGGCAGACACTAAAAACAACCACAAAGCCTTCTATAATTATATCAGAAATCTCCACGGCAATACCCAGGTTTGCTCTCAGTTACTGCACAATGGTACCTCCTATACTGAGCCAACAGATATTGTCAACATACTGGCTGACAGATTAGTGCCAACTTTACCACTCTCTCTCCCCCTAAAGGACCAATCACAATACCAGAGGAATGCAAGGCACCCAGCATTACTGTGGCAAAGGTCAAGAATACAGCTTCCATGGGACCCAACAATATCCCTGGATATGTTCTACATGAAGTACAAAGTGAACTGGCACCACATCTGTGTGCCCTGTTCAGTCATAGCCTCATCTCAGGCTTTGTCCCTACCAAATGGCGGACTGCTACAGTCATCCCTCTCCATAAAGAGGGAGTGACTACAGACCCTGGGAATTATTGCCCCATTAGCCTGATGAGTCTGATATGTAAGGCTATGGAGCACAACATCATGGACCTAATTAACAAGGATATAGGGAATCTCCAAACTCTAGATCCGACGCAATTTGGTTTTGTGAAAGGTAGAACATGCCTGCTCAACCTGGTTGATTTCTTTGAGTCAGTCACCAGAGCTGTGGATGAGGGCAAGGCAGTTCATACAGCCTACCTCGATCTGGCCAAGGCCTTTGATACCATTCTCCACTCAGGAATTATTGATAAACTCACCAAACTAGGCAACAACCCCTATATCACTAGGTGCATTGCAAATTGGCTCACAGATAGAAGTCACAGTGTGAAAGCAGCAGACTCCAAGTCAGACTGCCGACCAGTCACGAGTGGACTCCCACAGGGATTGGTCCTGGATCCTCTCCTGTTTGGCATCTACTTCTTAGAAGTCCAGACCAACATGGAGGGACACTGGCTGACCAAGTTCGCAGACAACTGCAAGCTGGGAGTCTTTATCAACTCCCCAAGTGATGTAGACATCCTACAGAAAGGCCTCACTGAGACCAATAACTGGTGTAGAAACCATGGCCTTAAGCTTAATGCCAAAAAATGCATCATCATCCCCTTTGGGACAAACTCAGTTCCCACTAATTACCACATTGATGGGAGCCCACTGAGCACTGAAGGCATTATAAGAGATCTGGGGACACAGGTTGACAACAACCTCTCCTTCGACCACCACAGTGCCACTGTGGTCAGAAAGTCCTTCTGTGTGGCACATCTCATTACCAAGGGTTTTGCAGCCAGGAAGAAAGAGGTCATCATCTCTCTGTACTCTTCCCTCATTAGGTCAATCATTGAGTATAATGCCTCATTTGGCATGTATCTCACTAGACACATGCAACAGCTGGAAAGGCCACAAAAGTACCTCACAAAGAGGATCCTAGGCCTTAAACATTTGTCCTAAATGGACAGACTCAAAAAACTCCAGCTATTCTCTATCTCATATCGTCTACTAAGAGGCGATCTCTGCTTGACTTACAAAGCCATGTCTGACCCATCTCTGTTAGAAATGCTACATCTAAAAAAATCCCAATCCCTCCACACCACATACTCCAGAGACCTCAACCTCATTACTACAATCAACAGAACATGCTGGAGGGACAGGCTCATAACCCAGAGACTGCACATTTTCTGTAATAGACTTCCCATACATGTCAAGCAGAGCACCTCACTGGCCCTCTTCAAGAAAAATCTTGATGAGTGAAAGGGAAATAGAAAGTTCACCCCGGGGATCACTCCAGTGGCCCTACTTGATAGAGGCACTGGGAACTAATGTTGGGCGGCACAATGCCAGGGCACTTCTATGGGCTAGGCTTGTATAGGCTCCAGGGCCATTAGCCTTGTACACACTTATGAACTTATGAATCCATGGACCTATGCATCTTATAAGATACTACATATGGAAGAATATGAAAAAGGAAATTAAGGTGCTTCTTTGGGATAACAAAAAGGAAAGAGTGCAATGGAATAAATTCATGCTAGCAAAATAATTATGGTGGTTTGGGGCTTCCAGATTTGGAGGCATACTATAAGTACATGCAAATGAGATTAATATATTTGATTCAGGATATGAATATATGCCAAAATGGAAGCATTTGATAGGCATATTGCCTAACTTCACAAAGGGATCATACACAGACATTTGGGCAGGGGCGGCTCGTGGCATCGGGCTGCTGGACTGCAGCCCCCTCAGCTAGACAGCTGAGTACTTAGTTTATTTTTTTTTTTTTTATGTAAAAAAAAAAAAAATGAAATCTGTTCTTTAACTTTAAATTTCGAGTCTGCGACTCGAAATTACACGCATGCGCATTGCGCGCTTCTATCGCAACTCCGCAACAGCATTTTTTTTTTTTTTTTTAAGTCTTGCTGCAATGTTTACATTGCAGCCCGGAGGAGCTTCTAAGGCATCATTGTGATGCCCAGAACTCCCCAGAAGTCTATGCGGTTGAGACACAAACCGCATAGACATGGAAGGGGCTCGGACTGCGACGTCCGCAGGCACGTCATGACGTGCTTGCTGGGCAAATGCTGCTGATTGGTTGTCGCTCTCTTCCCGGGCTTTATGTCCTGGGAAAAGAGCGAGAATCAGTCAGTTGGTTTTCGGCGTTGGACCTAGTAGTGACCTTTTTTTCCCTGCTGCTTAAACAGTACAAAAAAAACATTTTTTTTATTTTTTGGCACAACAAGAAGAGAGAAGAAGAGCGCGAGGCAACAACAACTGTGGTGGACCTGGTGGATTTATTATTGCTGCTTCAGTGCTTCCCTGCTGCTTTTTTCATCAGGCTGTTCTGGAATCAACAGGTGAGTTATTTACCATTTATTTCATTACTTATTAATCCAATGCATTGTAAAATATATATTAGATATTTTAGTATTATTATAATTATTATTGTATCACCTCATTGCTATGTCAGACTGTTTTAGATAAATGTATAAAAGCTATGTTATGATTTTATTTATTATTTATACACAGGTTGACAGCTATGTTGAGAACTGAATTCACTGAATATGTTTGGGGGCTGTATTCCCCATTACTGGCTTTGTCTATGTGATTTTTGCTTAGAGGTTGAGAACTATGGAACTGAATTCGCTAAATATGTTTGGGGGCTGTTTTCCCCCATTATTGGCTTTGTTTAGGTGTTTGTGCTAAGAGGTTGACAGCTATGATGAGAACCAAATTCACTAAATGGTAGCCATTTAAGTTTAAGTCTTCCTCACTTTCACAAAGCAGATGATTTGACATAGTGGTATATTGTACTGACTGTTTTGCACAGGGTCCTGGGTTCAATACTTCGTCTATGTGATTTTTGCTTAGAGGTTGAGAACTATGGAACTGAATTCGCTAAATATGTTTGAGGACTGTTTTCCCCCATTATTGGCTTTGTTTAGGTGTTTGTGCTAAGAGGTTGACAGCTATGGTGAGAACCAAATTCACTAAATGGTAGCCATTTAAGTCTTCCTCACTTTCACAAAGCAGATGATTTGACATAGTGGTATATTGTACTGACTGTTTTGCACAGGGTCCTGGGTTCAATACTGCCTATGTGATTTTTGCTTAGAGGTTGAGAACTATGGAACTGAATTCGCTAAATATGTTTGCGGGCTGTTTTCCCCCATTATTGGCTTTGTTTAGCTGTTTGTGCTAAGAGGTTGACAGCTATGGTGAGAACCAAATTCACTAAATGGTAGCCATTTAAGTTTAAGTCTTCCTCACTTTCACAAAGCAGATGATTTGACATTGTGGTATATTGTACTGACTGTTTTGCACAGGGTCCTGGGTTCAATACTTGGCAATAAAATGTATGGTGGTAACACAGCATTTTATTCTAGCAATTTTCCAACATTATACAAGCAATGTTTAAAATGTGTGCCGTTTTTTTTGGCTTTTGCCCCCCCCCCTCCAATAAATTTTGGCTTTTTCCAGATTTCTTGTGCTGCACCTTTATTTTAGAAATGCATGTAGATTATTTTATTTTGTCAGCTGCTTAAGTTAGCAGTACTAATATTAAAAAGTGTCCCTTCTTTGACATGCTCCCAGCTGTATTGTGTGGCAATTTTATATTTCTGCATCACATTTTTGGTCCATTTTTCATAAAATTGTGTTTTCTTTGGCAAATTAGTGGCAAATCATTAAATACTGAAGTCTGAAAATAATGACAGACATTTCAGTTTCAGATTTTATACCCTTCAGAAAATTCATACTAATGCAAGACCTACTATTCTATTATCTTTCTAAGTTTATAAGAGCAATATCTAAAAATTGTCCCTATTTTTGGGCCTTTGTCCCACTTCTGTGTATGGCTTTGTCCAGATGTCTTGCTCTGAGGTTGAGAGGTATGACAAATGTGTCAGGGCCATCACAGTCAGACAGAGATATTTCAAATTGTGACATACATATTGCAACCCACTCCTCCATGTAGTGACTCTGGATGTGTTCAAGCAAGGCAAGGAGCAGTTATACAGTGTAAATGTGCAGAGTAGGTAGAGAAGGTAGACACAAGTACTACAGTGGCTTTCCATCTGTCCTTGATTTTGTAGAATGTTCTGGTTTCTGTCATATTTTTATACTGTTGAGTTATGCTTATTATTCAGAAAGTGCCTGTTGCTCTGTGTTTAAGTAGCAATGCTTTAATGACCATCAGGTAAGCTTGTCTGAGATTGTAAGATGCAAGTAAGCTTTAATAAGCATACTGTTAAAGAACTGCCAACATTGAAAGCCTTTCTGTTGTTGCCATGCAGAAAATACTTACATAACTAGATAACGTATAAGCCTTGGGTATTGAAATACATATGACAGTATTTGTAATAAAGGACATGATTACAGTATTTTAAAAAGCTCATTACATTTGTTGGAAACTTGCAGTCATCTTTGCAGGCTTTAGCTGTAAACTAAACAGAATGCCAATCTATCTTATGTGTATCTATCTTATGTATCTTGAGCTTGTTTCTTGTTTGCCTTTTATTTTTTACTTTGATCATGTTTTCCCCATGAAACAAGAAGACAGTTGTTGTCAGGCAGCAGGTCGTCTTTAGATAAGAAACATTTTTACAAGTGGGGGTATCGCAGAGATTGCTACTTTCAGCATGTTACTTGGTACTTTAATAAAGCTGAATATAAATTATAAGTAGAATTGCAGTGCAAGGAGAAGTGGTTTGAGTTGAGTGCTGCTTGTTTTTCTTATACTTGATTTTGACTGCCATTCCAGTAATGTATTTAAAAAGTAATTTATTTTTTCATGCCTCACACCCTTTTTGTTTCCATCTAGATATTATGTAAGCTATCATGCAGCCAATGCATTGAAATATTTTTTTTCTTCTACACTTCATTTTGTCTTGATTGGACTCTCATAATTATGGTTTGATACCCAGGGCAGCGTATTTAATTAAAGTTACAGTTTTTGTGGTTTTGAGCATAGCTCCACCCCTTTCTAGTTGACCACACCCCTTCTCATTGACCCCCACCCCACCCATTCAGCTGTCTCCTGCAGCCCCCCTTTGATTTGAAGTCACCAGCCGCCACTGCATTTGGGCAGATCTAGGAAATGAATATAAAGAGCATTATTTATAGCCCTGTATACATAAAAGTGTTAAGCAAGTGTTTCAACTAAAGAAATTTGGATCCCTTGAAAAGCAGAATAACACCAATAAGTGTTATACACACGCGCACGCACACGCACACATGCACACACACACACACACACACACACACACACACACACACACACACACACACACACACACACACACACATATGTGTGTGTGTGTGTGTGTGTGTGTGTGTGTGTGTGTGTGTGTGTGTATGCATATATGTAAGATAGGCACACTAGAGAATGGCATGAGCATTTGCAGAAAAAAGAACAGAGGACCAAAATTTTCTGAGCAATTGTTGAAAGGAGGTTTTTTTATCTCAGATCAACTTGCATGTACAGGTCTAATATTAGAGCTCAAAGAAGCTATGCAGAGGTTGGAAAGAATTTTGTTAAACAAGAAATAGCAGATTTTATAACTCAGGCCACAACAGAAATGGCAGACCAGAAAAGAGTAATACGTAGAGCATATAAGGTGATCGTAGATTTGAGAATACAATACAAAGGTAAAAATAACATCTAGTGAACTATTAAATAAATAATTTATTTATTTGCTTTTTGTTTACCAGGATAGTCCACCGGGCCAAACAGAACCCATTTTCAGTGGAGACCCAAGGAGAAGAGCTCCACAGTACAAAAATTGACAGTTGGTTATAAAGCAGAAGGAATTCCAATGAAATTGTAGGCATTACATTCAATAACAAAGGAATATTATGTACAACTTTTAAACATGAGAACCTTTTAACAAGATGCACAATTTTATCCAATCAGTATAAGTAGCTGCATGGCATATTGACAGTATAAATATGTAGAGTAAATATATAACAGCTGGATAGATAAGGGTCATATGTTTTAATCCTAGAATTACAACTTTTTGAATTTTGCATGGAAATATTTGCATAATTATTTTTATACCCCAACAAAATGTGAAAAATGTTTCCAGAATACAAGAGTATGTTGGAGATGCAGCTGTTTCTGGCAGCAAACATTCTGGGAATAAGCAATTGTTTCAGTACAAAAAGACTTGAATATTATATTATGTTTTATACTTGGAAGAGAATGTAACCTTAGTATAGAGATTTGTCTGTTGAGGTGGGATAAAAATAACATATACTGAAGTGAAAGTGTTGTTATCTTTGGTATTTATAGTGACTACGAAAGCTATAACTGGAAAATGGAAAACCAAAGACAAACCATCAATAAGAGAGAGATAAAAACATGATTTTAATGGCTTTTTTTGTCCTTTCTGCCTCATACTATAGTTCTTTATCCAGTGCCCCATGTTCATCACTAGATCTACTAGCCACCTCCTAACTCTCCAGTTGTCTGCTGATAGGGCTGGGGCTGGTGCAGACCTTAAGGGCATCCTGGGAGTCTATCCATCAACATCCACCATGTTTTTTTCCATTTGACCTACTTGTTACTCCCCATCCCTCAAGGTTCCTGTGGTGACATCCAAGGGTTAGGCATACAATGGGGATGCATAGCATTCTGACTCACCTCTTAATCAGCTGAGCTATGTCCTCATCCTATCCGCCCTGTGGACCATGCCTCCAAATAGCAATGTCCCCAGACTCCAACAGGGATTGTCACATGAGATGCTCACAAAGCTGTCTTCCTATCAGGGATTGTAACATCCATCCTCGCTGAAGCTTCATCAGTAACCCAAACTACTAATTGAACCCAAGTTTGCTGTGTTTTAGTCAGAGCTTTATCCCTCTATGCCACTAGAGTGGCACAGAAATAATTACAGAGGTTAAAAATGTGGAACTGTGAACTAGTAGAAATCAGAAACAGAAATTCATGGTAAGAAACATGGGCTGTATGGGATGCTGTAATGGAGCTTGAAGAGGATGTTCACAAAGAACAAAGTTCTTAGAATATATATATATATATATATATATATATATATATATATATATATATATATATATATATATATATCCAAAGTAGAATACCATGATGACCACAGCTAAACGAAAAAGCTTTATTGATAAAAAGATGAGCGCTTTTGGGTTAATGTAATCCTTCTTCAGATTCAGAACTATGGGTGGGTTTCAATATCGACCTCAGTCTCTTTCTTTTCTTTCTGTTAGATTTATTAAACAACCCTGAAAATCTAACAGCACGTTTGTATGACTTCCAAGAGATGGCCATATTATTTTTAAAGTCCTTAACATCTCTATTAATTTTTTTTAAATTTTTTAGCTTTAACCTCTTTTTCAAAAACACCCAACTCTTCAGTATATTTATCATACAATTTTTTATACTCACTTTGTAACTCATATTGTTGAATAGTCTCTAAACTGGTGTCCAATTTGTCCTTCATGTCGACCAAAGAGTGCTCATAAAAACGAATCAACAATTCAATGAAAAGTTTGGAAGCAACATTCTGAATAGAGTGCCATTTCAACATAAACTCACTGTCTTCCTTGCCCATACCAGGTGCAACATACACTCTATGTCCACATGGTGCAATCTCTGCCCCTAGGAATGCTTTCAAAAGTTTAATATGCCATACTGTAGAACGTAATTTCTTTGTGGTCACACTAAGTTCCTGGAACAACCGTTCCATCTCTGAAATGCAACTCACCTCGGTACTTGTTCTCATTCTGTTCTTAACATTGCTGCCTCCAAAGCACATAGCATTATCCTTGACCAGAGAAAGATTAACAATAAAAGAACGATATATATATATATATATATATATATATATATATATATATATATATATATTCCAATACAAGTTGAAAAGTCACTGGTACAGTTAATGAGAGTTGTAGTAGAGTGTAAATAAAATAAAATGGTTGCTAATTAATTCTGGATATCAAGGTGAGTTTGTAAATAGTTAATCTGTGTATTGACTGTGTTTTATTTAATGAGTCATGTTTTGTCAAACATGGGATTAATAGACAGAAAAGAATACATGTTTCTGGTTTCTTAAATAATCCACAGATCAATCAAAACCAAAAGGAAATGAGAGCACAGAGGCACAGACAGAGTCCAAGGAAAATGAGGTTGTTAATAAAATATTTGGAAGAACTGATAACAACTCCATATAAAAAACAAATAAACTAAGACAGATATGCACTTTCATCTCTCAAATAACAGTCATAAACCATCAGACTGGCAATGTCATTAGATAAAAAACTCTAAGTGTTGCAAGTTTAAATACACAGAGGTCCACATGACCAAATAATGTGACCAAACTTTTTCTTCAACTTTTTAAGGTAGCATGCATAATTAACAGCATTGTTCAAACCCTTAAAACTGGAATCAACTTCCACACATATTCTAGGTAGTCCAGAAAATCTTCCTTGCTATCACTTCTGACATTGTCAGATACAGAGTCTAAAACATGAAATAAAAACCTTTTAAAACCTGCACAATATTTAGAGTATGTACAGAAGGTGTTCAAATCATTATCATATTTAATGTACATAGATTGTGTCTCCTTATCTGTGGGTATTTTTGCCAATGTAGAAAGATTCACAGAAACTGCAGGTCTTAATGTAAATGACAAATGGGTAGTCACGTGAAAAATAAAAAGGCCATAAGTCATGTCAGTAGTGGCACAATAAGCATGTGGGCCTACACTAATAAATCTAATATGTCATAGTTTCTATAAGCATAAGTACCCATCTTGTGCACTACCATACCTTTTACAGAAGAGATATTTTTCAAAATGCTTTTTAAATTATGCCACTTCTTTTTGGTTTTGAAATATGGAATGAAGAATGAATAGAATAGCTGATTGTGATTCTTGGATTTGCATGTTTAACAATGCCAAGTTATTGATAACTGCTGACCATATAACATGAGGACTGCTTTATTAGTATTATAAACATATAATTATAAAATGGTTGAATCAGCAATCAGTGCTAATATAACAAGAGTACCATGCATGTGTGTTGTCCTGCAAAGTCTGGTATACTGAAAAATGTTATTAATAAAGTATTTACCTTGCTAAAAATTGTAATAATTTAAATTGAACTATCAAAAAAAAAACTTTTTAACAGAGTAAAGCATTTAGATAGTTTTCTCAAAATAACAGTCTACTATTCCTATAACTTATCAAGATGTTGGAATAGTCTTACAATATATATAAAAATTACCTTAGAAGTTTTCTTTAAGATTGAAACAAACTTCAGTTATTAACATTTCTCCATAGGTATTCACTTTATTAATTCTTGTTAAACTAATCCTACATAGTTTCAAGAACATACATTCAGAGATGACAACATTTTTGTGGAATCCTAATTCAGCTAGAATTTCATATCTAATGCTTTTACATATTCCAAATGTCTAAAATACTTAGACCTGCATTTTGGTAGTATTAGGCTAACAGAATGATAACATTTTTCAGAATGTTATTTTTATAACAATAATAAATTCTGAGCTATTCTGTTTGTTTCATCTGGGCAGACTGTATTAAGAGAATATGATTTAGTGTTTTTTTAACCTTATCTCAGTATATCTTTATTAGATAAACTTAAAAGTTCTAAGAATACCCACTGATAGAATTAAAGATTTTCTAAGTTTGAAGAGATGAGATTTGTTCTCTTCTCTGATCTTATTGTAAAGTATATTATTCACTTCCTAATATTTTGTCTGGAAATGATATCATCAATATTAGCAATGTTCCTCAACCGAAAGAATGGTAGATTCAATATTTCATAAATAAAATTTTAGAAACACCTAAGAAACTGGGAATTTAAAAATGCCTATGGCTTATATTTCAACAATAATTTTTATTATTATGCTCATACTTTCATAAAATATTATCATTTAAGATGTGGAGCATTGGTCTTAATGTAATTATTTATCGGTGTTAATGACTGGTTTAATTCATAGAGGCCGATCTTTCCATTTATCAAACTAAGTTAAAAATTAAGTAAATTTTTTTTTGGGGGGGGGTCGAGAATCATATTGTGCATTGTTAACTAATTTATGTTGTTAAGAGTTATCTTCCCTTTTTATCACTGATGGCATTGATGTAATTAATTATCATAACTTTTATTATTATTTGGTTATTTTGTGGCATGCACACCTTTGGTTATAGGATCAGCTGATATGTATTTATTTATTGCTTATTACTTTACTATTAAAGAAACAAACATTTCTCAATCTGTTGTCATTATGTTTTAATAATGTTATGTATAATTATAACAATATAAACATTTTACAAAAATGCCTATAAATTTACCTTACAACAATATGGTATCTCATATTTGATAACCTGACCTTAAAAACTCTCGATTTGATTATATCTTATTGTGTGATGAAGGTTGAGAAGGTTGAAGCTGCTTTTAACATGATACTTTATGACTTATTAATATCTGTGGACCTAACAAGGGAGGAATACATTACATGATTGTAATTAAGTCTATTATTTCTTCCTTTTTTGTATTCCTAAGGTCCGCAAGAATATTTTAGATCCACCCTTAAGACCTATTGCTGCATCAGCAGAATTGAAAATAGAACCTATAGCTAAATATATTGACTTTAAACTAAAATCTTTTTTTTTAGATAAACATGTTTCAAAGGATTCTTGGATTTTTTCATTATTATGTGATGCTGAGGTTGAGGTAGGGACATTATTGGTAACTATTACCTGTGAAGGACCTGTTCTCAGCCATACCTCACAAAACTGGCCTGGATTGGTTTTCTTTAACATTAGCCACCTATGGTAAACTTTCCAATACAGATGTCAAGAATCTTACCTTACTTATGGAGTTGGTTTTACACAACAATTTTGTTTTCTTTGTGGGTGAAACATTCAAATAGATAAGAGGTGTTGCTATGGGTATGGCTTCAACATCCATATATGTGAATATTGTCATGTGGTATTAGGAGACCAATTTCATTTTTAAGTCTGAATTTTTTTCATAATATAAAATTTTATTCAAGATTCTTGGATAATATATTTTTATTATGGAAGGGAGAACTTTGTTTTTTTTAATTAATTTATGATATATATTAACAGCTGTACCACATTTTTGGAATTTACACATGAGGTGAATGAAATAATATTAATTTATTTGGATGTTTTGTTATAAAAAAATAGGTTTTATATGAGAACTGAATCCTCTATTTATACATTTTCCAGTTCATATTTGTTTTTTAATCATTATCATTCATACAAACAAAAATATAGTCTGGTTAAGATGGTCAGACTTTCTCAGATGATTTCTGAACAGAATGTATTTGGAAGAGAAATGATTGTCTTTAAGGACATGCTTTATGAAAGAGGTTACCCATCAGAATTGGTTGAACAGTTTGAAAAAGAAGTGACTATTAAAAGAGAATCTGTGTTTAAACCCATTTTAAGAGGCGTGTTTTAAGTAATAATGACAATACTGATGCCACTTTAAAGTTTGATAGAGTGATGAGTTTACCATTTAACCATCTTACTGGCAAAAGTAAGGAAATTATGATTAGAAATTGGAAATTGCAAATTAATTCCCACGCTGGGTTGAGGAATAAACTGTATGGTGATATCAAATTTATTTTTAAATGCGGAAAAAATCTGAAAAATATTTTAGTGGCAGGTAATTATATTAAGGAATGTCCCTTTAAATTGGATATGTATGGTACATGTTCTTATTACCCACATATTAATGTAGTTAGTGAAAGTAGTTAATTATTAAGAAAAAAAAATTACTGTAAGGGCAAATATAATTGTAATACAACAGGAGTTGTTTATTTGGCTATGTGGAAATCATGTCAAGCTTTTTATATTGGTAAGACTGAGAGACCCTTGAAATGGCATATTTATGAATATTTGTATGGTATACACACTAGGGACAGTAATGATGCATTGTGTAAGAATTTTATTTTGTGTTTTAACTTTGAAAGAATTGTTTCCTTTATTATAGAAAGGTTATCTTTTCTGGTTAAAGGAGGTGATTGGCAAACTGCCCTTGAGTGAAAGGAACTACATTGGTAGTTATTATTAGAAGCAACATTATTCTCTGGTTTGAATGAAGCATTATCTATCAATAGTATATTGAAGTTAAGTGCTTTAAGGCTATGAGATGTAACTAATATTTTTAATATAATGAATTGGTTAAGTACTTATCAACTTTGATATTTATCTGTTTACATTTCAGTTGTATGCTAATTTAATTTATTAATGTATGCGTTTGTTTTGCTGACAGCTGTTGATGGAATATTTTGATAATGTGACTGTTTTAATTTTATAAAAAAATGTTTACTTGAAATGGTTGATTATTCTGAAGAAGTTCTCAGCTGAATAAGAATGAAAGTGCATAAAATTATATATAAAATATAAATTATATATAAATAAATTATTATGATTCTCCTGTGCTTTTGTTTTGCTATTTGTTCTATTCTTTTTATCTGGAGCAATAAAGTTCTTCTTCTCCCCACTCTACCACCCTACACAGACCAGGGTAACTGCAGGAGAGAATTCCAGGGTGAGAACACCAGCTTTTTCCCTCTACCATTCACAGTAATGGAATGCAAATTAATCCTCTTCCCAACAATTCATTCGAAATATGGAATCTTTTTTCCAGAAAGATGGTTTTTGGCAACACCTTCTAGCTTTTATGACTGAGACCAAATACATTTCATATGAGTAGCCTAGCAGATGACCCTAAAAAAAAAAAAAAAAAAAAAAAGAAAAACTCCTTTAGGTTATTTTTATTAAGATCACAAATTAAAATCAAGTACCTGTTATGCTGTTAGCAGGAGATTTATTATCTGCTGTCACTGTACTGTTAACAGAATATTCATTGCTTGTTCTGTGGCAGCAGAGAATATGGCTCTAGAAAGTAACATGAAAGTCACTTGATTTTGAGTTGGAATTTTATTAATAATGACCAAAAGATTTTGTTTTTTGGAGTATCTACTGGTCCCCACTTGTACTAAATGTATTCAGTCCCATTCTCTGCCTTTACTTCAATCTGAACTCTGCAATCTTATCACCATGGACTAATGTTCTTACTTGTGGCCATTTCTCACCTATTAGAGCTTTTTAAAAGCAGAGTTGTGTAAAATCTTACCATAATGGTAAATGTCCTTCTCTTGACTGTTGCAGTATTCATTACATTAGGGATCTCCTGCCAAGGGTGGGCCCAATGTCTGGCCAGTACACCAAAGCCTTTAGGTTGCTTTAAGGTACACTGTAAGTCATACGTATGCTCCTTGCATAGCGTAGGGCATAAAGGTGACAGGACGTATCATCCTCAGAAATGAGAACCCCAGTAAGAATGCCAGTCCAAGGAAAAGACAGGTAATTGTACATCCAGAAGAGAAATGGACTGGGAGTGGAGGGAGGGAGGGAGTGAATTCTGCAACAGTGAAGAGAAGGACATCTACCATTATGGTAAGATTTTACACAACTGTACTATGTCTTTCCGTATTACTGTTGCAATATTCATTACATTATGGAGAGTGCCAAAGGTCAGGAATAATTTGGGAGGAGGAAGGACCAGTAGAACTCTCTAGGAAGCCATGAAGAATGGCTTTAGCAAAATCAGCTGTAGCTCTGGAGATTTCATCCAACTTGTAGTGCTTGGTAAATGTATGCACAGAAGTCCAGGTAGTTGCCTCAAGAATAAAGTTAGTATCCAAAGCCTTGAAATAACCACCAAAAGAACACCATCACAGCCTTAGTAGAATGAGTCTTAACAGGAAATGGAAGTGTCTTACCATGAAAAGAATAAGAAAAGAAAATAGCTTTTGAGATCCAAGAAGAAACAGTTTGCTTGGATACAGCTAATCCTAGAGACCTAGGTTAAAAATAAACAAACAACTAATCAGATTTCCTAATAGTTTTAGTCTTATCCAAATCAAATCTTTGTCTATGCACATCCAATGTGTGCAGCACTCTCTAACTGGCAGATTGTGGAGAGGAGAAAAAAGTGGGAAAATTAATAGACTGATTAAGGGACAACTCATTAACCACCTTGGGCATACAAGAAAGATAAGTATGCAAGGACACCTTGTCCTTTTGAAACACCAAAAAAGGAGGACAAGCCATAAGGGCTTGAAACTCAGACAGAAGTTAGGACCAACAAAAGTACAGTCTTCCAAGAGCAATGCTGCAAGAAAGCTGAAGCAGCAGGCTCAAAAGGAGTCTGAGTCAATTTTTCCAAAACAAATTAAGATCTCAGGGAGGAGGTCCAATATGAAGGACACCTTCAAGAAATTGTTTATCTTCAAATCTAGAAGTCAAAGGAGGAGAAAAATTCAGAAAAGCAGAGATAGCTGATAGGTGGGCCTTAACATAAGAATAGGTCAACCCAGCACTGAGCAATTCACACAGATAGGAGATGACCAAATGAACATCCACAGAACTTGGATCCAGGTTACAAGAATGACACCAAACAGAAAACCTCTTTTATTTGGATATGTAAAATTCCTTAGTTGTGGGTTTCCTGGCCTCTTGTAGGACCCTAAGCACATCCTCAGAAAAAAAGTGTCTATGTGGAATCAAAATCCTTTCACCCACAGTATCAGTTGATGAGTGGATAGTTAGTGATGGATGAGAGATCCCTTGTCTTGTGTGAGTAGGTCCACCCTGTGAGATAACTTGTGATAATGATTGCCCTTGGCTAAATGCAGAAAAAGAGGGAAATAATGCTGTCTTGGCCAAAAGGGAGTCACCAACAAGATTTTGAGAGTATCCTGTTGAATTCTGAACAGGACTTTTGGAATGAGGGGAAGGGGAGGGAACGCATGAAGAAACATCTCCTTCCAAGAAAAAGATAGGGCATCCACCTTCAAAACCAGAGGACCTGGGACTCTGGTGCAAAAAAGAGGAAGTTCAGAGGGGAGGCAAATAGATCTATTTGAGGAGTACACCACTGGTGGACAATGTCCAGAAACACATCCATGTGAAATATCCATTCACAGGATTGAGTTAAGGACATGCTCATATTGTCTGCCACAATGTTATGACCTGAGGAAATGTAAACTGCCTGAAGAGTTACTTGATAATGGACAGCAAGATTCCACACCAAGAGTGCCAACCAGCAAAGAAGAAAATATCTTGTTCCCCCGTTTGTTTACATACCGCATCACTGTGGTATTGTCTGTAAATATTTTGAGAGGTCCTGGGGAGAAAGAAGGATGAAAAGCCTGATGTAATAGCAGAAGAGCTCTCATCTTTTTGACATTGATGTGCTCTTTCTGATGAAGAGATGACCACACCCCCTGCACCTTTAGGGAGACAGAAGCTGCTCCCCATCCCATATCTGAGGCATCTGTGAACAGCTCCTTAGAGGGAAGAGGGGGATCAAAGGGGAGCCCTGGGTATCAAGACAAAGGCTGAATCCACCAATGAAGTTCCTTCTTGAGACAAGGAAGAAGAGGAACTACAAAGTCTCGGGGATGTGCATGTTAAAGCCAAACTGATTTCAGAAACCACTGAAACATTCTCATGTGGAGTTTGGTCAGAGGGAGCATAGGGATGGTGGTTGCCATGAATCCCAGAGCTCTTAGAAGCTCTCTGGCTGTGATAGAGACCAGAAGAAGAAGAGTTCAAAAGAAGGAAATGAGAGCCAAGAACTATGGAGGAGGCAGAGATGCCAGCATAGGCACTATCTGAATCCTGCACTGCAGAAAAACATTGTCCTGAAAAGGAGTCAGAAAATAGCCCCAAGCTTTGCAGAAGGGAAATGGCAAAATGAAAATGTTGTAAGAGGATCTCTGGAGAGAATGCCTGAAAAAGGAGGTTGTCCAAGTAAGGAAATACTTGGATTCCCTTAATCCTGTAAACAACAATCACAGGAGCTAGGCATTTGATGAATACCCTTGGGGAAGCAGAGAGGTCAAAGGGCAAAGCAGAGAACTGAAAAGCCCAGGAAGAAATAGAGAAATGTAAAAACTTTCTGAAAAGGGGATGAATAGGAAAATGTAGGCAAGCATCCTTGAGATCCAGAGAAAACATAAACCCTGAGGAAGGAGTAAAGGGAACAAAGTATGAAGGGATAACATTTGAAAGGAAGGAACCTTCAAAAAGTATCCAAGTGAGAAAGACCCAGAATGGGTCTCCAAGTGCCCTCTTTCCTGGGGACCCAAAACATTCTGGAATAAACCCCCTTCCCCCTATGGGCAGCTGGAAAATAGCTTAATTGTTTTTGAGGGGGTTGAGGAATGCCCATGAAGGGGGTGAAGGGATTTCCCAACTATAAAATACCCTTGGCGAATGATGGAAAGAACCCAATAATCTTAGGTTATGCTTAACCAGAAAGAATGAGACAGAGAAAGATGAAGAAAAAGGCTGGGAAGAACTAGGTAGTCAGACAGCACCTGGTTTATAAGGCTAGGGTTGCTGAAGTATAAACTTTTTTACCTAGCCTTTCCATGGTCCTACTGTCTTTATCAGAAGGAAGGTGCTAGGTCAAGGGCGTTAATTTAGATGGCTTGTCAGATGCCACAACGACTACCGAAGGGTAAGCAGATGGACCCTTGTAAAGGAATATGAAGTCATCAGACACTTTATAAAACTGATCTGCTTTCTTAGGAGTTGGGGGCTGAGAGTCTAGGGCCTGAGAAGCCGAAGAGAAAGCATCCAATAAAGCAGACAAAACATGAAGAACTGCAGAGGGTCTGGGAGACTCCATTTGAAGGAGATCATAATAGCTCCTCTACAATTCAGACACTTGGAAACAATCCCATTTAAAGAACTCCATCATCCTGGCAATGGTATCCCCAAAATAAATCTCCTCAAAAAGGAATTCAGGACTAGCAGACTCCTTTTTCTCAGAGGCATACTCCAGATGGGAAGGAATCTGGGTAGAACAGGCCAAGGATTCTTCATCCGAATTCTCATCTGCCTCAGAGGAATCCTGATCTGTAGATCTCTTGAGAGGGGAAGATGACCAAGGAGGAGCAGGGACAGAGATCCCTGAGGAGGCTTCAAGGCCATAAGAGCATTTAATAAGCCCTGTGTAAAATTCTTCCATTCACTTTGTGGGCCTTTAGAAGCAGAATAAACATGTTTTGTCTTTTGCTTCTTTTTTAAGGGGACATCTGCCTTATGAAATGTAGAAGTCTCCATCAGCCTACACTCAATAATCATAGTCAGGACTTCCTCACTCACCAGTATATGAGGAACCACCTAGGCCCTTCAGTGATAATCAGCCAGGGCTCCCCTTGAACATCCAAAATGGACGTCTGCAAGGCTTCTGAGGATGTGTGAGCAGCCGGATCCATGCTGGCCTCTAAACCGGTCATAGCAGAAGAATCCAACCCAGGAACCCGACAAACCTCCATGCTTTCATCAGCCTCGAGAGAGACGTCCAATGTAGAAGGTACAGCCGAAGAATCTATCCTGACTTTTTTGGCCTTCTTCTTCGAAGACTGCTGACTCTCAGGCTAGGAAGTACCCTCCATAGCATTTTTCGCTAAAAACTTTAGACGCTGGTTTTCTAAATAAATAGTGAGGGATGAAAGATGACTGCTTATGGTCTTTGGAGCACAAGTCTGACAAATAGTACAGGACATATGATCATGAGAAGCACCTAACAAAACATGCACTGCTCGTAATGGTCTTTATGGGGAATCTGTCTCCAGCACTGGTGTTTACCCTTTTTGAATGACATGAAACCCCACAATAACACAAAAGTAAAAAGCAAAAAGAAGATAGGCAAAAAACCCGAATGGGGAGCTTATCTGAATGGCTAGGTACACCAGCAACAACACGGGTGATCAGACCGATGATCAGAGATGGTGTTCAGACTGGCAGCAAAGAGGTTCTGAGGATGGTACATCCAGATGTCACCTTTATGCCTTACTCTACACAAGGAGCATACGTGTGACATATGGCGTACCTTAAAGCAACCTAAAGGCTTTGATATACTGGCTGGACGTCAGGCCTCCCTTGACAGGAAATCCCTACTGTAATGCATACTGCAAAAGTGATATGGAAGACATCTGTAGTTTCCATGCAACCTTGGAAGTATGAATTTAGTGGTTCCTGTAGTATTGGTTTACATGTTATTTGTTTTCAGCAGCAGATATTTTTAATACATATCTTTGATTGTCAAGAGTCAATAGTTGGGGCAGAGCATAGATGGCCAACTGAGAGCAGTGAATTTTGAGAGTTCCATAAACTAGTATAATAATATAGGAATTTTTTTATTATTTTCAGTTTAAAATGTCTGAAATCTATAGATAAACTACTAAACTACATAAATATCAGTTTTGGTGTTGATATACAAAAATTTTCCTGTGAAGTAACTTGGAGATAAATTGAGTCACTGAATATGAACAACTCAAGGAATTCTCATCCAGATGCCGCTTTGAAAAAAGAACTGCAATTGATGACATCGACCTTACAGGAACTATCTTTGAAGATGGACAGCTTTAAAAATGACTTAGAAAACCTCAAATTAAATTCTCAAAAACAGACTGATACTCTTAAGGAACTATTACAGCAACACCATACAAAAATAACAAATATAGAGACTTCTCTAAATGACATTGAAGGGAGACTCAAAAAGGAAAATTCAAAAAAGAATTTCTGCTTAAAAAGAATACATGGCTGCTTAACAAAATAGATGACTTAGAAAAAAAGGAAAGGAGAAACAACATAAGGATATGTGGTCTGCCTGAGAACACTGAAGGAGAAGACATTATTTCATTCTTAACACCCTGGATTCCTGAAGTTTTAGACGTGAAAGAGAGACTTTCATTTGGGATTGAAAGGGTGCATAGAGCACCGAGGAAACCTACTACTAACTCAACAAATACTCCACCTAGATCCATAGTTATAAAATTTCTTTCATTTCTGGACAAGGAACTAATATTAAAATCTGCTTGGAGAAAATCACCCTTAAAATATAATCAAAGCCTGATAAAGTTTGACAATGATTATTCTTCCAGAATACTAGAACAAAGGAAAACAAGTCTGGCCAATAATAAAACTGTTGAAACAAAACAACATTAAAGGACAGCTGGCCTTTCCAGCCAAGATAAAAAATACTTTTTGCTAATGAGATGAGAACCTTTAATGAGTTAGAAAAAGCTACTATATTCATCAAAAACAACAAGATACTGTCTGCCCCAGAAGAAATTGAATGTATGGCCCCTACTCTTAAAAGAATAAAAGAAACAAATCCTTGGACTGATGCTAGAAAGAAGAAACAAAAAACTGATTCCAAGATAGCTGTCCCAAAAAATAACTCTTACAACTACATCTCTCAAAGTATCAACTGGTATGGTACATCACTTGTCATCTGTTTTATTTAATAAAAAGGAGGAGATTCTTAAACAACTGAGAAACAATAATGATTTATTCAGAATGTTCAGAGTCCAATAATTCTTCACAAACAAAGGTAGGTCAAGATGGGTTACTATTTACATTATATATAAGCCAAACAAAGCAACATATAATACAGACATAGAAGTTTCTATTCCCCTGCTTGAACTCAATGAATACTTAACTTGTTCATTTTTCATTGATTTTACTTATAATTTAAGTAATTAATTAACTAATTCAACAAGGTACCATTCATCAGAGTTCAGACTCAAATGTAACAAATTAACACCATGTGTAATAGCAGTAACAGTAGAGTGTTTTGAAAAAAAAATGCTGTCATGGAGACTAATGCATTCTTCAGTTAAAGTATGATATAGAAATGTCATGTATATCCTGGTTAAATAATAGTAGCAAGATCTTAGTACAAATGTCATAATTATTCTGTCTAAATATAGTAAATATGTATATATTGTTGACTTTATTAACTATAACCAGTCTACTCTTTGGACCTCATGTAATTATACAGTATGAGTGTGTCCATGTACTTCTTCCCATGAAAATTCACTAATATTTAGTTTTTTTTGGCATTTTTTTGTGTGACATTCTAATTAATAGTTCCAATCTCTTTGTAAATATCATTGTCTTTGTGTACTTTTTTTTAAACTTGTGGAGCTTTTCTCCCTGGGCCTCCACTGAAAATGGACATACATCCAGTTGGACTAGCCCAGTCAACAAATGTAAAATGAAATAAATAAAATAAATAAATAAAATAAATATAAATGATGGCAGGTATCACAGCTGTGAGTACTGTTTGATCACTCCTGATATGGTGTGCGTGGATGCAGCTATGTATGGCAGCTAGTAAAAATGTCATTATTATTCTGTCTAAACATAGTTAATATCAATTATGACAGGTATCATAGCTTTGAGTGCTGTTTGATCAATCCTGATATGGTGTGTGTGGATGCAGCCATGTCTGGCAGCTAGTACAAATGTCATTATTATTCTGTCTAAGCATAATTAATATAAATTATGGCAGGTATCATAGCTTTAAGTGCTGTTTGATTGGGCCTGACATAGTGTGTGTGGATGCAGCTGTGTCTGGCGGCTGTTGTGTGTTTACCGTTTTCATCTCAGGGAGGCTGTGGGTTGTGGCTTGTGATTGAGGTTTGCTGGTGCTTGTGTGTTGGGAGGAGACATTTGGTGCTTTGGCCTGGATCTGGGGAAGGGGGGCGGATGGAGCTGTGGTTTGGGATGTTTTGGCAGAGAGTGTTTTGTTTGTGCATCTGCTGGGTGAGAGGTGGGAGGGCTGGAGGAGTGTAATGTCTCTTGTTGTGCCGGCTTGTTGGGAGGCTTTTTTTTAATTTTTTTTTTTATCTGTTTTCTCTCTGTTCTTTTCCTGGCTGCTGCTTTGCTGAAAGGGAGGAAATTTAGGCTTGAAGTTGCAGTGAAGTGAAGCTTTGCTTTAGGTGCATCGCAAGCCTCTGGTATGCAGTACACAGACACATTAATTGAAACAGACACTCCCAGGTTGTTATGGTAATGGAGACAGAGTGATGATAATGCTTAACAGCTCTGAGGACCCTCCGAGATGATTCTCAGCAGTGACGTTTTTGGTTTAGAAATATATATAATAAAAGGGCTGTTTTAAACCACATGTACACATATTGATGGTCTCCCAACACTTTGTTTAGTTCATTAAGTTGATTCTTGATAAAAAAAAAACACATACACAATAGTTATGTAATGTATGGTTTTAGTAAATCTAGACATAAATATATAATCATCATATAAGATGAAGCAGTCTGCTGAATTTAGATATTAAAGACAGGATTTAATAATATGGGCTTGTGTATAATAACACTGCTGTCTTAATTTGTCATAAATGACATACACTCCATTGAACATCAAGGGGAAGCATGATGATTTTCTTATATAAGTAAATATGCATAACAAGTCATGTAATTGCTTTAACTTGAATTGTAGTTTTTGTAACCCATCTTGACAATATATAATACTTAAGCAGTTAACACGGTAATATTTTATATATGACATCAAACTGACAAAGTTGTTCAAGAGAGACAACAGAAGCCTGAAATTGAAATGTCACAGAATGTAACAATCATATTCTGAACAAATAGTATTAAATTGACAATAGACCGTTTAATAACATGGATTTCAGTATAATAACACTACTATTTTAACTTGACATAAATGACATACACTATATTGAACATCAAGGGGAAGCATGATGATTTTCTCATATAGGTATATGTGCATAAAAAGTCATATAATTGCTTTAACTTGAATTGTGGTTTTGTAATACATCTTGACCATACATAATACTTAAGCTGTTACCAAGGTAACTAATGTTTTATACATGACATCAAACTGAGAAAGTTGTTCAAGGGA
Organism: Protopterus annectens; assembly: GCF_019279795.1. Taxonomy (NCBI): domain Eukaryota; kingdom Metazoa; phylum Chordata; order Ceratodontiformes; family Protopteridae; genus Protopterus; species Protopterus annectens. Next base: position 1,582,583,803 of record NC_056737.1, on the reverse strand, counting down.
AATAATAGAAATAATAGAAGCCTAAACTAGGAATGTCACAGAATGTAACGGTCACATTCTGAACAAATAGTATTAAATTGACAATAATCACTCAGTTTAACCTTTGCTGATTATACAAAATAGAATGTTGCCATTTAAATCTAAACACTTTCAGTATATGCCGTAAAATGGCAATTTATGAATATGGAAAGGGAACTTGTAATCATTAATCACAATAAGTGAATTTGTTGTTTTTAACCTATAATTTCCCTCATTTTATAATAAGAAATGACAGATATGAAAATCCTTATGTGTAGGAAATGGGGGAAGAGGGATGCACTGATAATTAAAATACACTAACATTCATCAATGGTTACATAAAACAAACTTGATGCTTTAAGTAAGTTAGCAACAAACAAAGTGATTACTTAAATGTTGGCACACAATGAAATATAACTTCTGATATATCCAGTAAAATACAATGCATTATAAACATTAGGTATAAATATTATTACCATCTATTTATATTAAGTAATAAGTTTTGAAATACTTCATCAATAAGGGTGAATATGTTAAATAACTGTGTGCTATAATCTTTTACTGAGGATTTATATATGATACATCCTACTTTACTATGATTGAATTCCTTGTCATCTATCTTTCATGTAAATTTTAATTGCTTATACAATAAGTAGACATTTATATTGTATTAGAATTTTGTCTAATCTACAATAGTACTATATCTGTTCAAAATAATATAAATATTGCTTATTCCTATTACAAATACTCTCCATATGATAATTCAGTTTATGGAGCTCAGATGTTCTGGATTGTCAAGGTATGACTGATAATCTGATGGACTTAGGTTTATCCATCAGGCTAGGAATGATTTTCATTCCATGGCTAGTGTGGATCTTAGTTTTTTTAACATTTATTAATTTAAATTTGTTAGTTCTCAAAAACAATTTTAGTATGCCTGACCAAAACATTACTTTATTGGTAAACACTCAAAGTATAAAACTGATAATTTCTTTTAAAAGCTCAAACATATACTTTATAGTTATCAGAGGAAAATGTTTAACAGTCACATTAAAACAAAAAAAATACATAGTCTAAATAACCTAAGATGGATTTAACTTTATTATTTTTAGATACCAATGGCTTAAACAATCCTAACAAGAGATCAAATCTATTGAAATATTTAAAACTGAACAAAGCACAAATTGTATTCCTTCAAGAAACTCATTTCAAAACAAATGACAATTTCAAATGGAATCCTAAGGAATATATGATATTGGCACAATCCACTTATAAGATAAAGACAAAAGATGTAACAATTTTATGGAAAACAAATGTGATTAACCCAGAAATCATTTATAACTATGAAGATAAAGAAGGCCTTATGGCATTAGTAATAGTTAAATATAATAACAGAATATGGACCCTAGCCAATCTATACTGGTTCCAGGTACTGGATCAGGAAATGTTAAAAAACACTTGGATTTCATTTCCAATAATTATAAAGGCAACTTAATATCAGGAGGAGATTTTAACTGTATATTTGATATTTCTGAAACTATAAATAAAAGACCGCTGCGTACATCTGCTGCATCAAAAGCTTTAAACAAGTGGGTAGAATCATTTCATCTTGTAGATACTTTCATATTTACAGAAGATAAATCTTTGTTGTTTTCCCATCAAGATCAGAGATTTGGTACCCAAACTAGAATAGATAAAATATTTGCTGCCCATGACTTACACTCTAAAATCATTAATTTATCAATTACTCCCTGCCCCTTTTCAGACCACAATTCATTGATACTAAACTTCAAAATGGGTACAAACCATTAATCTTTAACTCTAGAATTCCAGCATATATAACTAAAATTAAAGAGTTCAAACCCTGGTTATTATCTGAATTACATTTCTTCTTAGATATTAATTATACCACAGAGATAAATAAAATAACAATACGGGACTCATTAAAAGCTTACATATATGATAAAACCCTAACTTGGTATAAAAAAAATCAGAGAATGGGATTCTGAATTATTAGATCTACAATCCAAACTTTTGTCAGTTAAAGCTGAAAAAAAAATCAAAATCATTTGGAGATGAAAAAGAAAGTAGAAGTATTAAACAATAAATACAATGAAATTCTAACACATAAAGTAGTCTAGCTTTAGAAAAACTAAAAATTAATACCTTGGCCACTTCTCCCAAATATCTATATAATTTATCCACAAGAATCAAAATACAATCAAAAGCTAATAACATTAAAAGTATCTTCCATGAAAAGAAATGGAAAAATGTCTTGGATAGAGGTGACATTCTCGATGCCTATAGAAATCACTATATGGAACATTTCCAGAAAGAAAATATACATATCGATCAATTCAATCTGGATGAAAAATATTCTAATATAAAAAAATACCAGAAAAATTAAGACTAGATCTGCAAGCACCCATATCCTACAAAGAAATTACAGATACAATAAAAGAGGGTAAAAATAATAAAGCTCCAGGTATAGATGGCATAATTATGGAAATATATAAACTTTTTCCTTCAAAGACACTATCCCTCTTCCATAAAACTCTATTAGAAATTCAGTCACAACCTTTAATACCACCCTCTTAAAGATATTCCTTAATCACACCAATCCTAAAGGGAAACAAATCCCCAAACCTCTGTACCTCATATAAATAATGACTATAAGATATTTATGACAATATTAACTAATAGAAGGATAATACCACTATACAAAACAATAAATGATCAAACTAGATTTATATATCATAGACACACACACATGATAATATTAAAAGGATACTTTTTTATAGATTATATTAATAAAGAAAATAAAGAAAGACTCATAATTGGCTTAGATATAGAGAAAGCCTTTGATTCCCTAAACTGGGACTATTTATTCAAAATTCTGGTGTTATTTGAATTTCCTCCTACTAAAAAATATATATACAAATAATTTAGCGTATGTTAAGCTAGGTCCTTTCACCTCTGAATCTATACATATAACAAAGGCTACTAAACAACAACTACAACATAGGTGACCTTTAGCAAAACAAATGTAACATATAATTCAGTTTTTGGTAAGTGGTCAAAACAATGGAAATGTGAAAAAGAGTTGATTTGAATAATGCACATTTCTCAGCTTAGAAAAGAGAAAAAGAGAAGGCGTTAGGAGGCTATAATATCTGAGGGAAATTTATTTACATGCAGATGTTAGTTTTAGACAGTATAATTTTAGCAGGATTTGGTACTCTAGATTTTTCTATGGAGAATTTTGAGCTAAGTTACACTACTACTGGTAAAACACCTGCATCCTGTTTGTTCAAGAAGTGGTGTTTTAAAGTTCTTAGAAAAATCTGACTGTGGCTTTAGGTGTTTTAATGGGGTAGGAAGTTACTCCCACAGTCTGGGTACTAATAAGAAGAAACTGCTGCCACTACAGTGAAGATTGATATGCAACATTTGTAAAGCTGACACACTACTGGGAAAGATTCTGGGCTTGGGAGATTTCATGAGAGTCTTCTTAGAAGAATAGGAAATGACTGTATTATTAACAGTTTAAAGAAAAGATATTCCATTAAAAGGCATGCTCTCTAGTGTACTGCATTTAGCTAGCAATAAGCAGTGGTGGTCACATGGGGGAGCGATGTTATGAATCTGCAGATTTTGTTTGAGGGAGACTGAAGTGAGTTGAGGCAATTACGGGCAAGTCATACTCAATGTGAGCCAGATGTATTCCCTTTCCAACACTGTTCCAGCTTCATGGAAGAGGAAATGAGAAAGATTCCATGACCAATAAAGTAGTTTGATTATGTTAGCTTTAGTTTGCTTAGTGTGGAAATTTAACATTTAAATGTTTGTCCAACCAGAGCTTTACATATTTGAAAACTTTGGTTATTTCAAGGAGATAGACATAATGTGCCAACTAGATAGAGTTAATAACAACTTTTGGTTACTGTAATGTGCCAGCTAGATAGAGTTAATAACAGCATATGTTTTGTGCCAAAATCATAGCTTTAGTTGTACAGTAGAGAGTCAATTTTCTGAAACGTCTGTTATCTGAACCAGTCTTCCAAAGTTTTTGGGTAAGAAAAATCATAAAGTCTGAATATGTAAATATTATACATATTCGCTTGAGCATGTTTTCGTGTTTTTGAGCTGGTATCCTGCCCGTGTGTGAAAAGTATTCTTTATTCTCCACTGGCATTGCTGAATGATTGAAAAATGCATTCCTGTGTGCAGAAAAAAAAAAAAAGATTTTAGAAGTGTTTTATCTGGTTCAGTTATATGTTTGATTATTCAAACTACCCTAGGTCCCAATTAGTTTGGACAATCAACTCTCTACTGTAGTTTTTAGGAGAAGCTTCATGTTTTGTAAAGAGTGAAGTTAGTTACTAACTTTATATATTTTCCATTTTTTTTATGTTGGAGTGACAGAGACCAGATGTGTAAATGACTATGTCATCAGAGTACAAGATTATGGGATGATGGGGAAAGTCTGTGGGCAGTCTGTTGATAAAGTTGAGAATAAAAGTGCTAACCCTTGAGGGGAAATCTTTAGTGATGGAGGTGGGGATAGGGGAAGAGGATTCTATTTTGACCTTAAAATATCTGTTTTATATATAATCATCAAACCAGCCGTTAGAGTTATGCCTATAACTAAGAAGCTATCTTGAAGCAAGGTATGGTCTATAACCTGTAATGTTTTGATTAGGTTGATGAAAACAGATTCTGTTAACCTGGTTCTGAGAAAGTCTAATGAGGATAAGGGAGTTAACCCAATAAAAGTTTTAAAATGTTCGTCAGCAAATGCCATTGTGGTCTGTTTTGCAATGTTTTAAATATCCTGTTTAACTGAATAATACCTGTATGTCCTCAAATGGCAGTGATTATACTCTGGTCAGTTCAAGATCAAGGTTGGTATCATGAGATAGATAAGACAACATTTTGTTTGCTTTCTGCTAGCTGAGAGCATACGCATTGTTCTAGTCAGTGGTCTCCCTACTGTTGGTAGCATGGAAACTAGGGGGATAGCAGTAGTTGACTTGGGTTTCGGAATCCTGAGAAGTGGTTTTATTATGGCACATGCCAGATGCAGGACATGGAGTTTTAGCACAGAGACAAGTAAAAGACATGCATTCCTGGTATTCATTAATGCCTACAGTAAGTGTACACCATTCTGAGTTAACAGACGACACAAGCATAACTCACTTCTTCTTCCTAATTTGAGTTTTCCTACTTATTTATGCAGCCTTAAATATGGAAGGGGATTCATAAAGGTTACCACAAAGTGTAGACTATGCCTGCATTTACTGTAATCTTTCTGAGTGGCTAGAAAACACAAAAATGGTGTAGGCATGTTCTTGAATACAGATTATGTACACTTAATGCAGGAGTAAGATGATCTCATCCTCACAGGATTTAATGAACCATTGCTCAAGGTAGTCAGATCCAGTAGGGGTATCATAGGAAGATTGTTTTAGCAGGGATTCTACTTCTTTTAATTTATTATGTAAAAAACAGCAATGGGAATGTAAAGTAGAGGGACAGGCTATTGTTGGGGGTGACTGTTTATTCTAAATTGTGGAAATAAGGCAAGACGAGAAAACTCACTATGGATGCCATTTGCTGATAGCAGAATACTGGAGCTGTGAACTGTAATTTTCTTGTATGGCTCTTCCAGTACACATTGTTAGGATGTTGATTTGTTTCTAGAAGTGTTTCTGATTCCCTTAGGAGAGTGGACTGAAGTGATGTACTTCTCAGGCTAATGTCAGTGGTCTCTGGCTGACTAAATCTGCAAATGATTGCAAATTAGGAGCTGTCATTGACTCTCACACTGACACAAATGTTCTCCAGGAGGGGATGACACAGACAAACAACTGGTGTCAAGAGTCATGGACTAAAACTAAATGCAAGAAATGCATAATAGTATACTTTGGGAAGTCATCCATCCCTGATAACTATCATATTAACAATACACCCCTTTGAGTTGACGCAGTAATCAGGGACTTAGGGACACACATAGATAATAATTAAGCCTTTGATAAGCATGTGTCCACAGTGGTGAAAAAAACATTCTATGTTGCACAACTTATAAGCAATGGTATTTATTTTTTTTATTTTACATTTGTTGACTGGGATAGTCCGACTGGATATATGTCCATTTTCAGCGGAGGCCTGGGGAGAAAATCTCAAAGATAATAATACACATTGAACATTTAGTAAATGCTAGTTTCAAGCAGATTACAGTCATAAACAATACCAGCATTTAGCACATATAGTACTAACTTATTATAAAACACTTTACAAAACATAACATTATTTTCAAAGTTATATATACATAATATTACATTCAAGTTTAAGACACATTGAGTAGCAGTTATACAATTGACCCTTCCTGCAATAGAGTGGTAGAAGAAAGTTAGAAGTAGTTGAAGGGAAGGCTCCTAAGAAATAGGGAGGTCACTAGTCAGGGTTAGTGCAAGGATATAACCAATGAGTTTTGAAGTATTTCTTGAGTTTGTTTTTAAATTGAGTGAGTGAGGGTTCTAGGGTCAAGTCAACTGGGAGTCTGTTCCATGTTTTTCCAACAGAGTTGGCAAACAGAGTCCCCAGCTGAGTAGTAGTTGGATTTGTATGTTTGAACTAGGAGTCTAGTGGATGATCACAGTGGCCAGGTGATGGTGTAGGGGCTGATAATATTTTTTCATGCAGGTGTATTTTCTGGTTGGTAAAGGACTTTATGTGGCACTATTAGCTGTTTGAACTGCAGTAGGCTAGGCAGATCAAGCCATCCTAGGCGATTTAGGTTGTGACAGTGGTGTGTCCGGTAGGCTGTGTCAGTAGCAAATCTGGCAATGTGGTTATAGCAGGATGATAGTTTATTAAGATCTGTTTTGTTTAAGTTGGAGAATAGAGGTGAGGCATAGAGACAAGTTGATAGTAGATGGGAATGGTCAATTGCAGTTCTAGCAAGTGGGGTAAGGAAAGGTTTGATTCTGTAAAGAGAGCTAAGTTTTTTATTAATGGTTTTGATAGTTTGATTGATATGCGCATCAAACTTCAGGTTATCAACTATGACACCCAGTAGTTTAGTTTGGGCTTCTGGGGAGATGATAGTGACATTGTTAGTGGTTATGTTGAAGGATGGTAAGGGGGGGTCTTGCATGTTTGGGAGAAAAGGAGCAGCTTAGTTTTGTTGGGGTTTAGGATTAGATGTTGATTGGAGAGCCATTTTTCCACTATATTGAAGGGATTTTGGGTTAATGTAAATAAAGTAGCTGGTGAGGTGTCAGAACAAATCAAGGTCGAGTCATCCGCATATTGAATGCAGGTAGCATCTGGGATGACTGAATGAAAGTCGTTGATAAAGATGGAGAAAAGAAGGAGTCCTAGTATTGAGCCTTGGGGGACTCCTAATGTGATGGGTAGGCAAGATGATAGCTTGTCCTGCCATAAGACTGCCTGTTACCTGCCCTGCAGGTAGGATTGAAACCACTGGAGTGTATGGTTGTTTAAGGAGAAGGCCTTCAAGGTATTTATAAGCATTTTGTGGTCAACCATGTCAAAAGCCTAGGATAGATCTAGAAAGAGTGCTGAGGATAGTTTGTTATTATTGCAGTTGTGGTTAATGACGTTAGAGAAAGAGAGGAGGGTAGAAGTAGTACTGTGGTGTGACTTAAAGCTATGCTGAAAGTTGGACAACAGCTTTTTCTGTGTGAGGTAGTGCATGAGTTGTATGTGTGCACACTTCTCCATAATTTTAGCTAGAGGTGACAGAATAGCTATGGGTCTAAAGTTTGACAGTTCAGTGGAACTGCCTCCTTTATGGAGAGGTATGAACTGCGAGATTTTCCATATAGTGGGGACAGTAGCTTCATATATAGCTCTGTCGATCAAGATTGAGATGGGGTATGCTATGGTGTCAGCAGCCTTTTGCAGATAGTCTGCTGGGAGGAGGTCAGCAGCCAGGGTGGTGGGTCTTAGTTTCTTAAGTAGAGCATGAATAAGTTGAGTAGGAACAGGTTGGAAGGTAAAGTATGTTTGGATACTGGTTGTAGCTGATTAGAATTAGAGCCATTGGGAGAGAGTTGGCTGGCTAGAAACTGGATAGTCTCTGTAAAGAAGCTGTTGAAGCTATTAACAATGTCTACTGGGGATTTTTGTTAGGAAGCTGAGGGTGGGTGGAGTGGCGGTTTGGCCTGGGTGGAGTAGTTTGTTTATTCCTGCTCAGAACTTTTGAGGATTGTTTTGCTGTTTTTGCAGTAGATGGTAGTAGTGTTTTTTTTTTTTGTCTAAAGTTATGCATTTTTTGGTGGCATTCCTTAGCTGTCTGAATCTTAGTTGATCAAGTGGGGCTTTTGATTTTCGGTAGGTGGTCCATGCTTTGTTTCTGAGTGAAATTTTGGTTTTGGTATCTTTAGAAATCCACGGTGCAATATTAACTTTGGTTCTAATAGAGTGGCTGGGAGCATGGAAGTTAAGAATGGCAAGAAATTTGATGTTAAAGTATGCTACTGCTTCATCTAGGGGGAGACGTTTTAGTACTGACCAGTTGCATTATTTTGAAACTTGGTGAGAATAAACTCCTTGTTGTTTCTTAATGTTCTATAGGTGGGTTGGTAGGAGCAGTCTACTTTGAGCTTGATTACATAGGTGATACTGTGATCACTTAGGTCATCAGGTAAAGTGCCTGATTTATAGGATTGAAGATGGGTATTGACGAGTATCCAGTCTAGGGTACTTTTCTTGTTATTGGGTTTTCCTGTCCTGGTGGGGGAGGTTATGATTTGAGTAAATCCATAGAGGTTTATGTGGGTTGTGGGGGTTTCACAAGAGCAAGTGTTCCAGTGAATACTGAAATCCCCAAGAACAACTATTTCTTGGGGTTAGTTATTGGATAACCAATATAAGAAGTCTTCTAAGGTTTCTGTGTTCCTCCCTGGGGGAATGTAGACACAGGCAATGTTTACATTTATGTTTTTATTAATTTGTAGTTTTGAGATAAGAATTTCAGCATTATTGAACTGGGGTGGTTGTTGGGTGTCTATACTGACATATTGGGTAGACTTGTAAAGTATGGCTACCCCACCACCCTTTCTGGTTGTACAGTCTAGTCAAAACATATTGTACCCTGGTGGCAGAATCTCATAGTCCTTGGTGGCAGGCTTTAACCACGTTTCTGTTAGGCATAATACATCTGGGTAATTAACAGATGAGAGGGCATGCAGGTACTGAGTTTTGTTATTTATGCTCCTAATGTTTAGATGGCAGGCCAGCAGTGAGTTAGGAGGTTTATTTGTTGGAGCTATGGTGGTAGGGGATATAGTAGGGGAATTAGGGCCAACAGGTGGGGATGGACCAGGGTTTAGGTGGATGTTGCCGTCCTTTGTGAGGTTGTAGTGTATCCTGAGTATGGGTTTTAAGATTTTAAATAAAGTTTTGTAATAGTGTCTAGTTTTAGGAATAATGTAACTAGGTCTAGTAAGATGGTAGCATTTAGGTGTTAAGGAGGTAAGCATGAGGGGAGTGCGTAAGGGTGCATTATTATCTGTTGTAGATGGGATGGATGTTTGGAATTTAGGGTAGTGGAAACCTGGGTGACACTGACATTCATAGGTGGTTAGAAGATCTGGGATGAGTAAATGGGGTAGAAGTAGAGTTAATAAGACTATTTTGGGTGATAACATACCTAGTGAATGAGACTTGAAACTTAGGCAAAAGGAATAATAGAGTCGGAGGACTGGTGGTATCAGGTTGAGGATGGTGCTGTTGAGTGACAAGTTGTTACTGATTGGTTTAAAAAAGTGGGGTGTAGTCTAGTACCAATAAATGTAGCAGCGCCAGGGAGGGAGGAATTTGGGGGCAGGGTGGGGTGCGAAGCGAGCCCGAGCAAAGTGTGGGCAAGCGGAGCAGGGATGAATCACATGAAACCAATGCCTGTACTAAGTTGTAGAATTCTAACCTGTATGAGGAAAGAGGGGGGTGGAGGAAAAGAGAAGGCAGTAGTTGTGATTAGAGGGATACCTTGATTGACTCAAGACACCACACTAGAGGTAAGTTGAATGTACGGGCCTAAAATCTGCACTCAGCACTTTAATGTTACTTGCACTCAGCACTTTAATTTTACTTATGATTAGCAGGAAAGACAGATCAACAGTATTCAATTTTGAGGATTTTTACAAGGGTTACTTGTTCAAATGTCAGACAAGTAAGTAAAACATTCTACAGGAATCTATGTCTGAGTGTTAGAAAGCCAGAAAGGTACAAAGTATACCTGTAAAAATTAAAAAAATAGGGTCAGAGACAACTGTAAGAGTCAGTGTACTTTAATTACAGGGGATGGAGGCAAACACTCAAGTAGAAAAGAGCCGTATGGCCAACCAAAATGGTGACTTGCTTAATTACACAGCACTGCAAGAGAAAGCTTAACAAATGCGTTCTATATGTGTAACCTACTCTGATTAATTGCTGGGAGAAACAGTTTTTGTTGTGGTGGCCAATTGCAATCCTGTAGACACCGTTATGCAGGAGCTGCAGTATACTAGTGTAGGTAAGACATCTAAGTCCAAGGAAGTCATTGTTCCACTGTATTTGCCATTCATCAGACCTATCACTGAGAACAATGCCCCCTTTGGTATGTAGCTAACCAGGCATATCCAACAACTGGAATGTCCACATAGGTTTCTCACTAAAAGAATACAGGGCATAAGTAATATGTCCTATGCAGACCACCTCAAGGCCCTATCCCTGTATTCTGTCTCCTACAAGCTTTTGAGGGGAGATCTATGCCTGGCGTACAGGGCATTGTCAGACCCCAGTCTGATGGACCTCCTGCATATCCAGAAAACAAACAGTACCAGAATTACCCATTTTAAAGACTTAAACATTGCCTGTGATATAAATAGGACCTGCTGGAAAGATAGGTATATACCCCAGAGACTAAATCACTATGTGGGTTGCAAAATGGCTCACAGATAGAACCCAGTGTATGAAAGTAGCTGACTCCAAGTCAGACCGCCGACTAGTCATGAGTGGAGTCCCACAGGGTTCAGCCCTGGGTCCTCTCCTGTTTGATATCTACTTCTCTGAAGTTCAGGCCAACAGAAAGGGACTCTGGTTGACAAAGTTCACAGACGATTGCAAGTTGGGAGCTATTATGAACTCCCCAAGTGATGTTGACATCCTAAAGAATGGCCTCACTGAGACCAACGACTGGTGTAAGAACCATGGCATTAAGGTCAATGCCAAAAAAATGTGTCATCATCCCCTTTGGGAAATACCCAGTTACCATGAATTACCACATTGACGGTAGTCCACTGAACACAGACGGTGTTATAAGAGATCTGGGAACACAGGTTGACAGCAACCTCTATTTTGATCACATTGCCACTGTGGCCAGAAAGTCCTTCTATGTGGCACATCTCATTACAAAGGGTTTTCCATCCACGAAGAAAGAGGTCATTGTCTCCCTCTACTCTTCCCTTATTAGGCCAATCATCAGGTACAATGCCCCATTTGGCATGTACCTCACTAGACACCTGCAACAACTGGAGAGGTCGCAAAAGTACCTCATGAAGAGGATCCTAGGTCTTAAACACTGTCCTATACGGACAGACTCAAAACACTCCAACTATTCTCTGTCTCATATCGCCTACTTAGAGGCAATCTCTGCTTGACTTACAAAGCCATGTCTGACCCAGCTCTGTTAGAAATGCTACATCTAAAGAAATCCCAATCCTTCCATGCCACATGCTCCAGAGACCTCAACCTCATTACCACAATCAACAGAACATACTGGAGGGACAGGTTCATAACCCAGAGACTACCCATGCTATGGAATATACTTCCCATACATGTCAAGCAGAGCACCTCACTGACCTTCTTCAAGAAAAATCTTGATGAGTGGATGGGAAATAGAAAATTCACCCCGGGGATAACTCCAGTGGCTCTACTCGACAGAGGCACTGGGAACTAAGGTCGGGTGGCATGATGTCAGGGTAATCCTATGGCTAGGCTTGTAAAGGCCCCAGGGCCATTAGCCTAGTACACACCTATGAACCTATGAACCTATGAACAACCCCATCTATGGAACAGGCTCCCTATCCATGTAAAGCAGAGTTCCTACCTAATCCAATTCAAATGTAACTTGGACAATTAGATGGGAAACCAGAAATTCATCCCTGGTTTGGCACCTATATCTCTGATGCAAACAGGTAACCTGTAAATGGTTTATCACCTAGACTCATGCTTACACTTATCAAGGGTATCAGAACATCTCAGAGATTTGGGATACATGGCTAGGCTTAAAAAGGCCCTTGTGGTTGCTAGCCTAGTACACACTTATGAACCTATGATGGCAAGTCGAAAACTTTTTGCCAGTGTACATTTTTTTGTTTTTATTTTGTTTTGTTTTGTTTTGAATAGATACTGAAGACTTGCAAATTTATCCAGAGTATCCAGATTGTGGGAATGCTTCATCCTTTAGTGCAGCTGTTGTGACACCCACCTGTTTTATTTTGGATTGCATGATCTGATGATGATGTAAAAGAATTTATCTTGAAGATCCAAAAGTATTTTAATTAGCATCTTGCTTGCTATCAGGTGAGCCATTAACTTAATAACAGGGCTCCAGATGAGCCATTGACTTAATAACAGGGCTCCAGGAGAGCCATTAACTGAATAACAGGACTCCAGGTGAACCATTAACTCACCAATGTTTTGAGGTATTTTGTTCCAAACATAGTCTTCTGAGGTTAATGATTTTTAATTTCATAAGAGTTTAGTAAAAGAGAAAGTTACTGAGGTTTGTAAACTCAATGTTGGTGGAAAAATAGGAACATAGAAAAAAATAGGAACGGTACTAGCCTACCAGTCATGGGCCCTATAAGATGCCTAGCCATATATCAAGCAGAGCCTGCCCATACACGTCAAGCAGAACACCTCTTTCGCCCTCTTCAAAAGGGACCTTGACGACTGGATGGGAGAAAGGAAATTCATCTCAGGGATCACATCAGTTGGCCTGCTAGACAGGGGTCCAGGGAAGTAAATAATGTGGGAAGAAATAGCCAGGGAATTGTTATGGCTAGGGTTGTATAGGCCCTAGGGCCGATAGCCTAGTACCAACCTATGACTCTATGAACCCATATAGGTTCATAGGTTCATAGGTAGGTACTAGGCTATCTGCCCGAGGGCATTTATAAGCCTAGCCAGAGTGTGCCAGCTTTTGCCACCCCATTGATTAATTAACTGAGCCTCTGTCAAGAAGAGCCAATGAAGTGATCCCAGGGGTGTATTTTCTGTTACCCATCCACTTGTCAATATTTCTCTTGATGAGTGTTGGGGCTCTGCCTAATGTAGTTAGGAATTTTGTTCCAAAGCATGGGGAGTCTCTGTGACAGGAATCTATCCCTCTAGCATGTTCTATTTATTGTTATGGCAAGGTTTAACTCACTAAAGCGAGTGGCTCGCAGTGACTTGGATTTCTTTGGGTGTAGCATGTCCATCAATTCTGAGTTGGACATGGCTTTGTAAGTCAGGCAGAGATCACCTCTGAGTAAGCAATATGCCACTGAGTACAGCCAGAGCTTTTCCAGTCGGGCTGCATAGGACATATGTTTGAGGCCAGTAATCCTCTTGCTGAGGTACTTTTGTGGTCTTTCCAGTTGTTGGAAGTGTCTTGTGAGGTACATCCCAAATGGGGCATTGTACTCTATGATGGGTCTGATGAGTGACGAGTAGAGGGGCACTATAACCTCTTTATTTCTAGATGTGAACCGTTTAGTAATTAGATGGGCTACATAGAAGGATTTCCTAACTACTTTGGCAATATGATTGTCAAAGGAGAAATTACTATCTACCTGGGTCCCCAGATCTCTTATTACCTCTTCTGTATTAAGGGGGCTGCCACTTATGTGGTAATTCATGGGTATTTTGCTTTTCCCAAACAGGATGACTATGCATTTTTTGGCATTTAGCTTGAGACCATGACTTTGACACCAGGTGTCCGTCTCAGTAAGGCCCTTTTGGAGAATGTCCATGCCAGCTGGACAGTCAGTTATCGCTCCCAGTTTGCAGTCATCAGTGAACTTTGTTAGCCATAGTCCTCCTGTAGTTCTGAGATGTATATGCCAAACAATAGGGGTCCCAGAACCAAGCCTTGTGGGACACCACTTGTGACTGGTTTAGAGTCGGATCTGGAGCCTGCTATTCTTACCGTGTGAGTTCTGTCTGTAAGCCAATTGGCAACCCATCTCATGATGTAGGGGTTTATGTTCAGGCTGGTGAGTTTTTCTCTTATTACTGAGTGGGGAATTGTGTCAAAAGCCTTGGCGAGGTCAAGGTAGGCTTTGGTGACTGTCTCAAAGTCAACCAGGTTTAGTAGGCAGGATCTGCCCTTAACAAAGCTGAACTGGGTTGGGTCAAGTGTTTGGAGGTTCCCAATGTCTTTGTTAATGAGTTCCCTGATTATGCGCTCCATAGCCTTGCAGACCAGGCTAGTCAGGCTTATGGGGCGATAGTTTCCAGGGTCAGTTGTGGCCTCTCCTTTGTGGAGCGGAATAACCATTGCTGTGCACCATTCTATGGGCACATAGCCTGTGGAGAGGCTGAGGCTGAACAGTGCGTTTAGGTGGGGGGTTAGTTTGTTCTGTAGTTCATGAAAGACGCAGCCTGTGACACCATCTGGCCCCACTGATGCTGTGCTTTTGGCTTTTGAAAGAGTTGTTTTCACCTGTGCATCTGTGGTTTCTGGGACACTACACTTTTCCAGTTTTGTTGTGGGCCCTTTTGGGGGTGAGAGGGGGGCGAAGTTTGCACTGAATCTATCTGCCAGGTTGTTGGCAATATCAGTAGGTTCAGTATATTTTGTGCTATTTTGCACTAGCTCAGAGCATATCTGTGAGTTGCCACTTAGATTCTTGACATAGCTACAGAAGGCTTTGTGGTTATCTTTCGCATCATTGGCTATTTTTCTTTTGAAGTTAGCCTTGGATGATTTTATGAGGGACCTTAGTTTCTTACTGATACTGATCAGGAATGTCTTTCCTTCTTGGGATTTGCTTTTTTTCTGAACTAGTTTCCTCCTTCTATTGTATAACCTGTTTATGGCAGGGGTCCACCAGACTGGTTTCCTTCTCTTAGAGGATTGAGTCTTGGTTTTGTTAGGGATGGCACAATCCATGCATCCTTGTAAGTGCTCATAGAGTGCATTTGTAAAGGTTCCTGCATCTTGGACACTGTTATCCTTTAGCGTGGGGGATGTGAGACTTACCACCTATATCTTAAATAAGGTGAAGTTTGCTATAGAAAAGTTTTTCACTGTGGTTTTCTTGGTTGGGGGTGGTGGTGTGGTGTGGACATCCAGAGTGATTAGTTTATGATCTGATCTAACCAGTGACGGGTTGACCTCTGGTGCGGAACACCTGTTGACCATGTTGGTGATGACCAGGTCCAATATGTTTTCACCCCTGGTAGGGGAATTTACCAGCTGATTCAGGGCATTTGAGCTGATAAATTCCAGGAAGCGCTGGACCTAGGAGTTTGTACTTGAGTAGTTTTCCCAGTTAACGGTAGGATAATTGAAATTGCCCAATATCAGGGTGTTCGGTAGGACCTTCATGTTTTTCAGTGTCTCCAGAAAGGCGGAGTGGTGGTCCTGGGTCATGGAGGGTGATCTGTAACAGGCCACAATTTGCATTGCATATTTGCCCGATGTTAGTTGCACATGGATGATCTCAGAGGTATCATGCTGCGCCACTAACCTGGACGTGTAGATATCCTTGATGAATATGGATACACCCCTCGCTTTTGTGTTTTGGTCCATGTTCTGTGGCCAAAATGTGTGGTATGAGTTGTAGCCTGGTAGTGCTGGGGTGCTCTGTGGAGCCTTGAACCAGTTTTCAGTTACTGCACAGATGTCGACGTTCTCCATACTGAGGAGTGCTTCGATCACGTGCGTTTTGAGATTTAAACTCCTGGCGTTGAGTAGCATAACCCTCATTTTTTTATTTGTGCTGTTTACGGAGGTGGGTTTGACTTTTCAGTCTTGCCTAAAAATGGCACTATGGGGGCAGCAAGAGCCTTGGCCATTATTCAAAAGCCTAGGGGTGACAGGTGCAAGCTGTCTCTTGCGAAGCAACGAGGCTTGTCAAGCATGTCGTCCCAGGCTGACAGACACTGGATCCCCTTTGAATGATGCCAGGAGCTTAGCCAATTGTTGAAATTGATCATTTTTTCTTTATACTGTGGTATCATTCTTGTTGAGGGCAGGATGCTACTCAGGATCAGGGTCATACCTGCCTGGGCTACATGATCAGAGAGCTCTTCTATGTCTCTTTTCATGTAGTCCAGGGAGGTATGTCTCAGGTCATTCACACCAACATGAACAATGACAGAGTCATATTTGTACTTGTTCTGGATTGACCTGAGTATTGTGTTATGTGGCAGATTCTGGCTTCCATCAGGCAGCTAACAGTAACCTTCTCCTTGTCCAGCGTAGCGAGTGGGACGTCAGTGTGCCTGACTATAGAGTCACCTATTACTAGTGTGTTAGGTATGTTATTTCACCTTAAGGGCTGTGATTGTGTGTTATATTGATTTTGTGTTTTATGTGTTGTCTGGTTTGAGATGGGAGGTGCAGGTATTTTGGGTGTCTGCTTTGGAGGTCTCTGATGCTTTTGCAGGTTTTTATTTAGAGCCTCCGAGTATGATTTTGTGCATTTATGTGTATTTTTTGTCAGTGCTGGTTTAGTATGTCTATGTGAGGCTGGAGGTGTGGGGCAAGTGCTAACCTTCTCCTCATGAGTGCCTGTTCCAGTCTTGGGTGGAGAGAGCTTAGCCTCCAATTTAGCTATATAATTGCATCTTTCGCATATGTTAATGTTTTGTGGTAGGAAGAGAGGGTTGTCTGTGTACATGCGGCAGTTGTAACATTGCCTCAGGATACCCAGGTTCACCAGCTGGACTGGAGAGTATACCTGAAATTGCCCTTTGGTCATGCCTGAATAGTAGGGTGAGCTGCTTAGTCGCTTGGTTGGTGAGGGGTGAATAATGAGCCCTGCCTGCTGGGTAATCAAGTGTCAGGGTATATTAGTGCTTGCTATTAGGTCTGAGCAAGTGCTGGACTGTAGGATGACTTTTAACTGCTTAGGTTGAGAGTTAGACTACTTTCAAGGGAAAAGACTGAATAACCTATAAGCAGACACAATTAAATGCTGTTGACATCCTTTTTCAAGCACTTATATAGTGCTCACCTGCCAAAAATCAGGCAAGGTTGTACATGATAATCCTGGTGTAAATTTGTGCCTACTCATCCAAGCAACAAGGCCAGACTTAAAGGTAGCCAAAATAGTACTTTGACCTGTGGTAACTTATTCCATAGGATGGGAATACATTGAGTTAAGAACTTATCCTTTTAGTGAGTCTTGTTTATTTGTTGGTGTAGATTTAGGCCCTTAGTGCAGGTATTTGTAGAGCCACTGTTTTGTGAGGTAATAGGAGGTCAAATAGGAATGTGTCTTTCATAACATGAAACGTGAGACACAGATCCCCTCATAGCATTCAGTAGGCTACTTTGTATAAGGAGAGTTAGGCTAATCTATCATAATAATTGAAGGATTTAAGACCTTCTTGGTTATAAATCTCTGAGGGCTTTCCACTTGAGTGATACGCCTGGATTTGTACATACCAAAGGGTCACTGTCGTCAGTGATGGGTCTGATAAAGGAAGAGTACAGCACCAGTAGGATGACTTCTTTGGATCTTAAGAATATCCCTATGAAGACTAACTGGGTTAAACAGAAGGACTTAATGATTTCATAATTATAGTGGAAACATGATGATCATATGACAGAGAATTGTCCAGCTAAGTACCCAGGTCTCTTCCGAAAATATCTATCTTCTAAAGAGGAGTGTCATTTATGATATATAAAGTTGGAGCAGATATTTTGCTGAAAGCTTCTACACTGCACTTTCTTTGCATTTAGTTTGAAATTGTTTTTGTTACACCAGGTATGTGCACATTCCAGCCCTTACTGAAGCTGTTTAGTATCAGCAGATGATCAGATAACTGTATCCAATATGCAGTTATCAAGAACACATAATAACATAATAGTTACATTCAGATATGATATCATACTTTTACAACTTGTGACCTGATGGATATCCAATTTGCAATCCAGCTGACAATATTGAGGTTTATATTAAGTTTGTTATTTTTTTTTTTGAATAATACAATCTTGGGGGTAGTGTCAAAAGTATTGGCCAGGTCAAGGTAAGGAGCATACGCAAATTGACCACTGTCCACTGCTTGTGTAACTTTTTCAAAGAAAATTGCTAGTTTTGCGGAGACATAACCTGCTTTTCACAAAACCAAACTGACTGGGATCTAGATCAGTTAATTTGCCAATGTTTGCATAAATGTGTTCTGCTACAATGCATTCCATTACATCATATATAAGGCTGGTGAGGCTGATGGGCCCATAATTGCTCGGGTCTGTATAGGGGATACCCTTGTGTAGCAAGTCACAATGGCTGTTCTCCAGGCATCAGGCACAAGCTCTGTGAATAGGCTGAGATTTAACAGATTAAGTACAGGAGCAAATACAGCATACATGGCAATAATAGGAATACAGCTTGGTATATTGCCTGGTCCCAGTTCAATTTTTATTCCTGGTCCAAGTTCTAATTTGGGCTTTTGATACAGATTCTAAGACTTGTTCCATAGTAGTTTCAAAGAGAGCTGTAATTCAATTTATGTTGTGGGGATTATTGGCTATTATGATTTCAAAAATTGAATGCATTCTTGATTTTAAATCTGGTTTTGTTGACCATTGTAATAGCTGAACTAATTTGAGGTATGCATGGAATTAATTGATATTATTCTTGGCTGTTCACCTGAAATTTATGTCACCTAAAATAGCTAGATTATTCAAGGGGTGGCAACATTCAGAATTTTATTAATGAAGAATGTAAACATTGCTGTAGGGAGGATGAGGGTGAGAAGTAGGTGATGACAAGGCAAAGTGCGATACCATTTTGATGTAGCTATTGTAAATTAACCGTTCAGGTCAAAATCAGTAGTGGGTTCAATGTAAGCACAATTATTTATAGGTTTGTCGTGTAAAGGAATAGCATTCCTCCCATCAATTCTTAGACTGGTCACACATTAAAAATGCATGAGTAACTTGGAAAAACAAATGTGATAAAGATTTAGAGTAACCCACGAGTCAGCAATCACAGCTACATCAGGAGAGAGTGATTTGAGGAAGTTGTCGGTTCTGCTACTTTGTTTTCATGCTTCCTGTGTTTGGAAGAGAGCAGGATAAAGATATGAAGACTGTGGAGAGATAAACTGCTGTTGGGGGGGGGGGGGGGGCTCAAATTCATACAACATTTCCTCTTATAAGAATCATAACTAAGATTGACATTAATTTGTAGAGAGATATTTAGCCCATTTACAACCTTTAGCACTTATCTTTTTTTTGCTTTGTTGTTAATTATAGCAAGCAAATGACACAAGACAAGAGATGCTAGTAGGAGAGTGTACTACAGTGATTAAGATTAACTTACACATATTAGGTTGACAACTGTGACTGTAATAGTTTATAATTTAGGGATTAGTTATTGTGGATTTGATGGTGACTGTTGGGTGAGGGTATGTAATGTGCTTTTGAATAAGGTGGATATTCCTGGAGAAAATAAAGAAGAGGGAAGACAGTGATGAAAATTATGGGGTGATACTGATGAACAAAAAGGAAGGACTGTAGTGAAGAATTTGTGCTTGAAGAACTAGTACAAAAATTACATCCAAACCTGACCCAAGTGAGTAGGAGAGATCTGAGTAGAGCGTAAAGGAAATTATTATAGAGTAGATGAAAATGAGGGCAGTGCCGAGAAGGAAACAGATCAGAGTATGGCAAAGTGGAATGGGGCCTTAAGACTATTTTCATAATAATAATAATAATAATAATAATAATAATAATAATAATAATAATAATAAACAGTTGTTCTAGCAGACTAGCAATCTGAGGAATCAGGAATACAGAGTGAGTGGCCTTTGCTAACATGTTTTCCCTGAAATGCATTTAGAGAAAGATTGTTATAGACTCTGATAACCATAGAATTTATATTGGGTCTAACCAGCAAAGTAGTGTTAACTTACCTAAATAGAGTAAATAAAAATCAGTGGTACTGACCAATAGCTCCCAAGGCAATCACTCCTGATTAACATACTGTGGAAACAAATACACCCCAGTGATAAGGGTGTCACAGCAGACTTTACAAAGCTTATACCCAATTGGATTTGTTCACTAAAGATAAGATATGTTTGGAATAGTGTTATACTTTGAGTTTTAGTGAGTCCCTTGGTTAGAGTAAAAGGGAGGCTTAGTACACTGTCCTCTTAATAAATGGAATGTAGCATCCAGTCAGCACAAGTAGATCACAGTATGTGAGCACTCAGTCATCAGATACTGGGGAGGGAAGCAAAGAGATAAAGTACTCGCATTGTAAAACACATGTACAATGTTAGGGCTCTTACCTGAACCAGACATGCAACAAATAAACAAAGGGAAAAAGGTTATGGTTCCTCTCATATTGTCTGACTTGATCCTCCTACAAAGTGAAGCTACAGAATCCATTAAGAAGTAAAATAAAATATTCAATGTGTAAATAAAATAAAAGACTGGGATCTACAACATAGTAGTAATAGAAAGCTCACTGTACAGCATAACTGAGTTTAGGGGTAAGCATTAGATTAAACCCTCAACATGTCTAAATGTAAAGATAGCAGTACAGTTTTCATGCAAATGCAAAAAAATGCTTCCTCCATTAAAATAGAGGGATGAAGCCCTGACTATGACCCAAGAAACAATAGTTTGATTAGGGGCATCTGTTTGTACTGGCAGGGGAGGGAGGGAATGATGAGGTACATGTCTGCTCATCTTTCCTATAAAGAAATGAGGGGGGGAGGGGTTGATTAAGGTATGAGGGCAGGACATACTGCATATCTTGCTGTAGTGGTGGCTGAAGCATTGTCAGGAGATGGCCTTGTTTGTGAACAGGTTGGAGAGTTCTTGCATCTGAGCCCAGAGTGGGATCACTCCCAGTAACAATGTCTCATTGCAAGCCAATCCTGTTAAAGATGTCAGCATGCACAAGGGGCATGGTCACTTTTTCAAACATGCAAAGCCATTGTGAGCAGTGTTAGCACATCTCTGGGCCCTTTTCACTAACATGCACCTTGCATACCAGCTAGGAGGCAGGGCTGGCAGCCCACAGTCTGCTGGGTATATAAATAGCTGACCAGTCAGTGTAAAGCACCTAAGGACTGAATGGAGGATGATGAATTAAGAGAGAAGCCAAGCTACCAAAACAGAGATATCTCACATAAACTATTTTAAACATTACGGACATGTGACTTATACCACCATCAATGTAATCAGCCTGGGAAGTCACTGAGATCTAGTAGGATCAATGTTATTACTCAGCTGTAAATATACACAAGAATTGGCATGCAGCCAACGTTGAGGTAAGCTTCACTGAAGACTACAAAGAGATACAAACAAACATTAATCCATATTTCAAATTGAATGTAATGAGAACACAAAATTACTGACTAAAATAGAAGTCTGAATATATCAATGCTTCCAGTATCAATGAAAGGCTATCAGAATCAACAAATAAGTAATAAAAGTCCAGAAATAAATGCCACCTTCTTACTACAAACTCTAAAATTTATTGTGAGCGCTTTTGTCTGCTTACAATGAAAGAACTCCTTCAGACATCAAACAAAAATGCTTAGCAGTTTAAATAGCACAAGAATTAATAACATCATGAACCCCTCCTAAGTCACTTAATTAAACAAACATCTGAAATACTGTCATTAAAAAGTTAAAGCACACAAATATATTATATAAAAAATACACATTCTTAAAACCTTTTGTTTATGCAACAGTTCATAAACTAAAAAATCCATATTACCATATTATCCAAATATTTACCTAAATAAAGCTTTTAATTTTAAAACACATTTTAGAGAGCAAGAATCATTTAAACCAGGGTAAGCAGCTCTCTTTCTTCAAGTTTTAATAACCAAGGTCCCCGTCTAGGACTAATTTCCACCTTTTCTATAATAATGTAGTGAAAATAATGGTCATTCTGTTCCAATATATGCTTCGCTAAGGCATTAGTTTTTTCCTGCCTATGTATACTATGCTGGTGCTCATATATCCGCTGTTTAAAATGCCTCTCTGTCTTTCCAATATAAAACACAGGGCACTATTGGCACCTTGCTAGGTAAATTACCCCCTTAGTATTACAGTCAAACTACCCTGCCAAAGTGTGTTTCACGCTCCCTATAGTAACCGAGGGGCTGACCTTTATATATTTGCAGAAAGAGCACCTTCCACACTTTTTCATGCCCCTGTTTGGAACATGAGGGCTAGTCTCTCTATTTAAAAGTGCAATATCGTTATATTGAAATATAATATAAAGATTGTTATATACTATAATAACAACTATACTCTGAAAAAGACAGTCCTATGTGCACCTCACTGACATCAAAAACGTGCATAACAATTTTTGTTATACATGGATTTTAGAACTGTGCATACTGTTCAAATCTCATGCTCCACCATTCACTGTATCCACCATGGAACAGCATCACCAAATGGAAATGTCTTTAAAAACTATAAAAGACTGTTACCAAACAAAAAAGCCATACAGAAGTATTTAACAACTTTTAAAGTTGTTAGATTTTCAGAGGTGCAGTTAGATTTTGTCTACTGTATGTGTGGCAGGGGTAAGTATTTTAAAACTTTCAAAGCTGTAAAACACTTTGTGCTCCTCTGCTTTGCCTTTCTAAGTAGTAGAACATTGAATCAGCTGAAACTCAATGTGCTACAAAGAATTATGATCAGGTTTCTCTGATCATGACTACCTGCTACGTTTTCTAAACATGGATGTTGAGTCACCTCTCAAATTTAAATTTCACTCTCTCAAGAGGTGAATTTCTTGACATCCATGTCTTGAACAAATAACATGGAGGATTATGATTAGGTCTCTGATTAGAACTAATTTGCTATATGTTCTCGGCATGGTTGTCAGGAAATTTGCAGACTATTTGATCAGCAGATATAGTTTGCAAAATTGCAAAATTGCAATTGGCTGGACATCCAGACTTGTAAGGATTTTATACGTACTAAGCTTGTACCCTCATTAGAGGCATACAATAAGAGTAACTTAAAAATCCTGGATTTTACCTCAACAATTATTAATAAATTCGCCCAAGAACACTTCATACATATCTGTTGTTTATAAAATTCTCAGAAATGATTTTAGCAAAGTAGATCCTTCTTTTTGTAAATATTCAAGTGAGTTAATGAACAAGTATTCTCAGAAAAAGATAAAAAAAAACTGTCTTTACAGTCGATAAAAGATTCCACATCTTCCCTGTTCTGGCATGTATACACTTGGACATTTTTACATAGATGTTTTTTCACCCCACATAGACTAGCAATAATACACAAGAAAGATGAAATGAAATGCTGGAGATGTGGACACCCTGGTGCTGACTGGATATATATGGTTGTTAATTGCAAAATAATTTCCCCATTTTGGTTAGACTTTAAATATCTTTGTAAAGCTCGAAGGAATGACAACTGTATAATTTCTGACTCCCTTATCCTGTTCCTGAAGTCATTCCTAAAAAAACAAACATTTTTACTATAAACAAAATAAAATCTTCAGCAGAACACCATGGCTATAATTGTAGACTGCTAATAAAAACTTCCACAAATCACCATGCTTCAACAATGTAAAAAACTTTAATAATATATCAAATAAAAATAAAAGCAGGATAATAACGATAAGCACTTTCAGCTAAAAACAGCCTTCATCAGAGCGTAATGAATATCCTGCAAAAACAAATTTAAAAAGGTAACATCCAATCAGAGGTGAACTTTAACCAGATTCAACCAATAATGATTAATTTCCTGATAGCTATAAATGAACAAATCAAAAACATAAAAGACAACACATCCTCTGATTTTATCCAGTGGGGGTACTACCAATCAAAAACTGTTCTCAAAAATATAACTCAATAGTTTTTTTAGAGCAGGTCTTGAAAACTGATAATAATGCATTCTCATGTTACAGGAGCTACCTATCCTTTAACTTCCCTATAAGGGAAATGCCAATCACCAATTGGTTAACAGAGGGAATAGGAGGGGCTGATCATTGGTTCTGATCTGTATGCATCTTCAAGAACAATTACACTAAAAGTCTAATTCTCTTTTCAGACTTCAATAACAAAAATAAAACACAACTAAATATCTATAGTGAATTATTACAGGCTCTTAACAGCTTCAAAATCATAAATTACAATTGTACCAACATTACGGCTTTGTAAGTCACGCTGGTATACCATGAACGAAGAGCTTATACCGAGCAAAATTGGACTAGCATCTAATGTCTAGAAAAAGGCAAAGGACACTTCAAAAATGTATTAAAATCATGATGGCTTACAATCAATAAAAATAATAAGCCCATATGGTCTATCAGAAGCTATTAGCAAACTTAATAAAATCTGTCAATGAAATACTTAATCTAACAAATAACCCATTGAATCAAAAATAAACAATTAAATATTTTGGTGGAAAAGATAAAAATATCCTAAAATTAAGGAATACTTAGTTAAACAGTCATAATAACAAATTCCTTATCTGATACAACAAACATCTTTCCTGTTCTGGCATGTATACACTTGGACATTTTTACATAGATGTTTTTTCACCCCAAATAGACTAGCAATAATATATAAGAAAGATGAAATGAAATGCTGGAGACGTGGACACCCTGATGCTGACTGGATACATACGGCTGTTAATTGAAAAATAATTTCACCATTTTGGTTAGACTTTATATATCTTTGTAAAGCTGTATGGAGTGACAACTGTTTAATTTCTGACTCCCTTATCCTGTTCCTGAAGTCATTCCTAAAAACCAAACATTTTTACTATGGTCTATCCTTTCTATAGCAAGGAAAATTGTTACTAAAATTGGAAATCCCAATCTTCTCCTGGCTTTAAAGTTGAGTTTATTCATCTTGGTTAATACATTTGTAAGAATGAGATTGCTACTATAAAAGCAAAGACTAACAACATAACTCATCATTTAATTGCTTGGACAAAATTGTCTAATCTGTTAGAGAAATAGTAAGTGTTCTCCTATGTATATTACTTTTTTAATTGTTATGGACATTGTATATAGTTTATTTGTTTTTTACTATACTGTTGTTATTGTGTTATAAAATGAATAAAAACATTTTGGAAAAAAAGAAATTTGCCTCAAAAGAAGACTCATGCAAAACTCAAGAGGTGAATCTTGACATCCATGTTGAGAACACATAATAATAGTTATGATTAAAGAGACCCAATCATAATTCTTTATAGTATATGGTGCTTTAGCTGCTCAACAGACTATAAGCTACCAAAAAAATGTGCAGTAGTAGTAGATTTGAAAGCTACAAAACACTTGGCATTGCCACACAGACAATGGACAGAAGTGATGACTTTCTCTGAGGGAGTAACACCTTTAAAAACTACTAGACACCTCATTCTGCCAATCTTTTAGTGTCAGAGAATGATATATCTGACAACTCTGAAAGCTGTTTTAGATTCTGTTGCTATTCTGTGGTTGTGGGGACTAGCAGTTGTTAGACTATTGCACAAGACTAGAAGTTAGCCCTTAGAGGTGCTTAACAAAAGCTTATGAAGCATATTTCTGATGTCATAGAAGTGCTTAAAAAGTGCTCTATATAGCTTTATTGAAGATCCTATTTAGCAAATCGCCTTCCGCACCAAAGGCAATTACGCTACTAGCACTGCTTACAAATTTTACAGTGCAAACTGTGACCACCGTTTGCTAAACCAGTTAGTTGTACATTGAAAGCACACTTAGCATGAGCAACAGTAAACTTATCTTCCCTTTAACTCACAATTCCATGAAAATGCACTGAAACTCGTAATTCCCTGAAAATGTACTGAAACTCAAACTCACAATTCTATCAGTAGTCTGGTAGTTGATATAAAGTATTCAGACTCTTGTCTCCTGTAATCAAATTTCAGGGTCAAGCCTGATCAAGTTAATTGACTAACCTGCCTCCCCCCAACTAGTGCATTACATGCCATACATGCATACCTCTCAACCTCTTAGCATAAAAAATCTGGACAAAGCCTAAAATAACAAGGGGACAGAGGCCCCAAAATAGGGACAGATTTTAAATATTGCTCTTACAGACATAGAAAGCTGCTAGAATAACAGGATTTGTGTTACTGTGCATTTTCTGAAGGATATGAAGTATGAAACTTATATATATATATATATATATATATATATATATATATATATATATATATATATATATATATATATATATCATTATTTAGTGACTTCAGTCCTCTGTGAATTGCCTGAAAACCACAAATTTTGAGGAATAGGCCAAAAATATGGGACAAAACTCTGGACAGTTGAGGTACGCATACCTCTCAACCTCTTAGTGAAAGAAATCTGAACAAAGCTTGAAATAATGGGGATACAATGATCCAAAATAGGGACTGACTTTAAATATTGTTCTTTTTAACTTAGTTGCTAGAATAACATAATTTGTGTTAGTATGCATTTTCTGAAGGATATGAGGTCAAACCCATATATATGTCATTATTTAGTGACTTCAGTCCCCTGTGAATTGCCAGAAAACCACAAATTTTATGAGAGGTATTTAAAGGAGGTATTTTAAACATACACACACACACACACACACTTTCTCATACAGAACCAAAACAATTAGTTTAAATTACATGCACTCACATATACATGCATACATTCGCACTTTCTCACTCATTCAGAAATTAACAAAACCGCTAGTTTAGATTACTTACACACACACACACACACACACACACACACACACACACACACACACACACACACACACACACACACACACTATCCCGTGGCATGGAAATTGAAAATGCTAATGATGAAACAGCACTGATTTGTTCACTTGGTCCAGGGAAAGTTTAAGGTCAATTAGTCATGAAGAGGTACCCCCACATATTCAGGTTGTGACCCTGTGTCTGAAGTTAATGGTGATATTGCACATGACAGTCCCCCCTTTAGGTGGTAGGCATACCTCTCAAGTCTATCCCATTACAAGGAATGTACCTCATTTGGTGTCTTAAAAATGTCATGTTCCTCAAAGTTCCACATTGATACGGTCTGTCACACATTCAGTGTTAGGAAAATTTTTAACTGATATCCATAGTATATAGAAATGAATCATATTAATTTATTTAAAGATCTATTTTATAAGTAAAACCAGCATATTTTGACCATCCTATGACCTTCCTAGTTGAAGTTGTTAGTAAGCGTTAGTATGCCCATTTGTTCCACATTATGAGGGCTAGTGTTTCTCTTTTTGGATATGGAAGGTTGAGAGCTATGGTGGTAGGCAGGCTTCTTGTAAACACCCACCAGCAACGTCCCTTGCAGATGAAGCCTACTACACCACACTCCAAGGAGATTACATGGCTCGATCAGCCTAATATTAATGGCCAATACAGTTTGGGATCCACCAAATACCAGTATAGATGTGCCTGACCAGTATAGATGTGCCTGATAATGCTAATAATACATTGTCTCACACACACACACATATATATATATATATATATATATATATATATATATATATATATATATATATATGTGTGTGTGTGTGTGTGTATGGGTCTACTTCACTTCACCTAAAACTCATTTCACTGACATTCATTTCACAGAGACTAAATCACCTAAAGTTCACTTCACTTAAAGTTTACTTCACCTAAAACTCATTTAACTGACAATTAGTACTGGCAGTGTATAGAGCACTCTAAGGCAAGTAAAAGGTATATATCCTTTTCCCCACTGTAGTGCAATCCTTTTGTCAGTATATATGGTTAGGGTGTGTGTGGGGGCACAGCCCCCCACCTAGTTTGGTTTTATATTGTCCGATTTGGTTTTATATTGTTCGGTAAAACAGGACAATATAAAACCAAACTAGGTGGGGGGCTATGTCCATCGGCAGTTCACATCTGTATAGTTTCTGGAAGACCAACACCGATTGCTGGCCACTTATGGCTTTTTTACTAAAATGGTGCACTTGAGAAAAATTGCACAGCTACCTGTCAACAGTGCCCTAGCTTAAATGTGAAGCACCATTCTCCATCTATTCTTACAACCAAAGCAATAATTGTTTTCTAAATAGAAATCTGAGAGAAAAGACGAATATATAGTCAATCTATGATTACTTGCAGTCTAAAAATGTAATCTTTAAAAAAAACAGGATTCTATTTTTACGAGGTATTGACTGTCTTTGCTGTAATACTGTTGTGAATTCTGTTCAAAAGTACATACTGTTCCAGTGATAACATGCAATGGAATAAAACCATTATAAGTGATGACATCTCTATTCCAGGATAATTCCTTACTTTATCCTATGAAAATTCTGATTAAATGATCTTTAATCAGTCCCCAGGTCATTGTCAAGTATATATCTGTCAAGGACTTTGCCACTGACAATCACAGCACATGAATAACATCAATTTTGTTACTTTGGAGATAGCTGAATAATAAAATCAGTACACCATTTTTTTAAATCATTTGTCAGAGAATGCAAGCTAAAATGCAAAATACACAATGCTCTTCTTGTGCATGACACACACACACACTATCAGCGGAATGGATAGTTTAAAATCTGCTCGTGAGAGCAGAATGTGTTTACATCTGCATTGGCTTACGTGCATGGTGCACACATGATACTCGTTAAAAGAAAAGATGCCACTGCCACAGATGTAGAACTTCCACACTCATGAGTGCAATTTTTTAAAATTTTTTATTTATTTATTTTTTTTAATTCTTATTCATTGAAGCCTCCTGGCCAGAGTGGACTCTCCTAGCCACAGGGCTGTGGGTGACTGCCTACATCCCCTACTGCTGGATCTGGCTCTGTAGGCAATCATACATTTATATAAATGAAAACAAACCACAGCAACACAATCCAAGTCACAAACACTTTACATCACAAACCATACTGACACACTCCACTGCACTTCACTTATAATCTACCCAATCTTTCTCACTCGAACATTACATACTTCATTTAAGTCCTGATGACTTTTAGGCCTCATTCTTCCTTTGTATGTATTGTTCTCACATTTCCCATTTTTTCCTATGTATTTTGCTCCTACCCTTTTCTAAAGATCTCAATTCCAGTTGTTGTTTTCCCAGTTTTAGGAGCTTAATGTTAATGCTCCATGCACTGCAAACTGGTTATGATCAGAAAATCAGTCATAATCATTATGGTTTGCTTATCTATCTATCTGTCCATATATATATATATATATATATATATATATATATATATATAAATATATATATATATATATATATATATATATATATATATATATATAATGGTTTTCTTATCTAAATAGTGTAACTGAAATTAAAAGTACTGAGCACTCACCACCTTCTTCCCAGCAATTACTCTTAATTAGTGTATTGTAGAAACAAGCACAATGAATTAGTGAGAGCAGAAGGACAGATTTTACAAGTGTACATAGAGATTTGATTTATTTATTAAAAGTAATATCCGTTTAGTTTAGTGGCTTACTTTTTTTTTTTTTTTTTTTGATGAATCCTTTGGTTAGAGAAAAGGGGAGACTTGGTGTAATGGGCTTTTGATAAACAAAGTATCATCCTGTCACAGAATATGAGTACTCATTTAGTGGTATGGTGGGCACCAGAAATAATACAATCATAATCTCGGATTTTTAGTTACAAATCCTTCTGCTACAGTAAAAGAAAAGCTTGGTCCAGTGGGTTCTTAATATCTGAAGAGAACATCCTGTCATTATGTATAGTTCTCTGTATGTGAGCACCTGCTCTTTGGGATAGGTAAGAGCAGTGAGGGATAACACAATGACATTATTTTTGTTTGCTTTTTAATAAATCCCTTTATCAAGAGACTTGGTCTCAGGAGTTCATAACAAACTGAATACAACATTGTATTGGCATATGTACTTTACTGCATGCATACTTGTTATTTAGGGTGGAGGGCCAGAGAGATAACAAAACAACTTTCCTGATGTGGTCAAGTGTAATTGTGCTAGACAGCCAGTACTGGACACACTGAACATACTATTGGGGGTGCGCGGAAATGCTGGGCTTAATCTGCAGTATAAAATGCACTATATATTAAACATCATAACAGTAGCAGTCCACGAAAGGTCAAAGCACACAGCTCTCAAGTATGCTGGCAGCAAAAGTATACAGCACTAGCTAGAATATCAGCTTTGATATGGCTAGTAACTAAACAACCATGTATCTCAGGAATGTAGACGTTCTGAGTCTAGGCTGCCCTGACCCAAGCGACCACTCCCCAGTCCATGCAGACCTTTCAAGAGCAAGCCCTCATGAAGAATGGTTAGGAGTCACAAATACAGCAGCTTCAACTACCTATTTCTAAGGCAGAAACCCACAAAGCAATTTCAGAACATAGACAATCCCAAGGTAAAAACTGCATTTCTGCTGGGTTTTGTAAAGAAATGCATTAACACACTAGATCATTACTCTATAAACTTTCCACATCATTTCAGTTCATCCCAGTCATCATTTTATGAAAACTGGTCAATATCATCCTTATTTGAAAACTTGGAAAGAATTTCCTGTATCCATGTTCATGCAGGTCTGTATCCCCACTTAACATAGATTATAAACTCTGCCTGGTCATCTGGTTTGAAAGACTCCAATGAATAAATACTGAGTTAATTCATAATGATTACACGAGATTCAACAGAGTAAGTCTAACTAGTTTCCAAATAACTGATGCCTGAAAGTGCAGATTCATCACAGTAGCCATCCACCCCCGTAGAGGGATCATTACTGCTTAGCCTGCAACAGCAAAAATGGCTACCAGTCAAGTGGCTCATCAAACTACTGAATTATTCTTTTTTGTTCAAACTACTTTTTCTTCTCAAAAAGCTCAGCACTTGTCTTATAAGCATATCCCTTGTCTTATAAGCATTCTCTTTGCAGGTCAAGCACTCCTATATTATACAAATCTCTCACTAGCAAAACCCCCCAGGAGTGCTCACTTCCCTGCTAAGCCCACTACTTTTCTGTCTCATACCCACTCATAATTCTTTCTAGCATGTCGAAGGGTCAGATGCTGGCGTCCTCTCCTGCCCATTTGGTGAATCTGGGAATTCTGAGACAATGTTACAATTGCCTCATGTACACGGACAACCATCTCCTCCTCCCATGTAACACTAACACTTGTGAGAGATGCAGCTATTTAGCCAGACTGGAGGCTGAGCTCTCTCAACTCAGGACTGGCAAGACCAGGCAGGAGGAGAAGGCAACTACACACACCACAATACCAGTCTCACATAACTCAACCACACTACTGAATCAAACACATAAACACACTAAGACATACTCTGAGGCTCTGAGTAAAAATTTACCTAAACAGCAGAGGCCTCCAAAGCAGACACCCAAGCAACTGCAAACTCAATACACCACACAAACAACACATAAACAACAAAATCAGTGTGCAAAGCAGTCACTGCCCTTAAGGCCAAATACAACACCAAACATACTTGTCATAGGTGACTCCATAGTCAGACACACTGACGTCCGCTCACCAGACTGAGTAAGGAGAAGGTCACAGTAAGCTGCCTGTCGGGCTAGAATCCGCCACATAACACAAGCACTCAGGTCTCTCAACAGCAGGTACAAGTACGACTCAGTCATTGTCCACGCTGGTGTCAACGACCTGAGACGTACCTCCTTGGACTACATGAAAAGAGACATTGAGGAGCTCTCTGATTATGTAGCCCAGGCAGGTATGACCCTGACCTTGAGCAGTATCCTACCTTCACCTAGAATGATGCCACAATACAGTGATAAGATGATCAGCTTTAATAATTGGCTTAAATTCTGGTGTCATTCAAAGGGGATCAATGTCTGTCTGCCTGGGATGACATGCTGGACAAGCCACGCTGCTTCGCAAGGCACGGCGTGCACCTCTCCACCCTAGGGTTCCGGAGATTGGCAAAGGCTCTTGCCACCCCCATAGTGCCTTTTTAGGCAAGGCTCAAATTCTAAACCTACCACCCTAGAACACAAAAAGTAAAAACTAAGGGTAATGCTGCTCAATGCCAGAAGTCTCAATCTCAAGATGCACGCACTCGAGGCCCTTCTCAGTATGGAGAACATTGATGTCTGTGCTGTGACAGAAACCTGGTTCAAGGCTCCTGAGAGCACCCCAGCACTAGCAGGTTTCACCTCATATCATGCGTTCCGGCCCCAAAATCCGGACAACATCAAGAAAGGAGGGGGGTGTCCATATTCATAAAGGACACCCACACCTCAAGGTTGGTGGCAACGCACGATGCATCGGAGACCATCCAGGTGCAATTAACCATAGGCAAGACTGCTCTGCAATTTGTAGCATGTTACAGGCCACCCTCTCAAACTCAGGAACCTCACATGGCCTTCCTGAAAACAATGGAGGGGATAAATGTATCTCCAAACACCATCATACTAGGTGACTTCAACTACCCTAATATAGACTGGGAACACTACTCAAGCCCAAACACTCTAGCCCAAAGGTTCCTGGAGTTCATAAACTCAAATGCCATGGAACAACTAGTCACCATCCCCACAAGAGGAGAAAACATACTTGATCTCATCATCACGAACATGGGATCACAATGTTCAACACCGGAAGTATACCCCTCACTGGTGAGATCAGATCATAAACTAATCTCGCTGGAGGTCCTCATCCCGCCCCACCTGAAACAAAAAAGACCACAGTGAAAAACTTCTCAAAAGCCGACTTCACACTTCTAAAAACTAGTGTGGTCTCCTTTAAGGCCACTGAGCCAGTGGTAAACATTACTCAAACCGCTGAATCACTTACAAATGCCTTCTACCAGCACCTACAGGACTACATGGATCAGGCAATCCCAAACAAAACTAAGACTCTTTGTACCAAAGGCAAGCGTCCAGTCTGGTGGACCCCAGCCATAAACAAGCTCTACAACAAAAGGAGGAAGCTACTACAAGATAGAGCAAAATCCTTGAAAGGTAAGACACCTTTGATCATTATAAGTAAAAACTAAGAGCTCTCATAAAATCATCCAAGGCAAATTTTGAGAGAAAAATCACCAAGGATTCAAAAGACAATCATAAGGCCTTCTTTAGCTATGTTAGAAACCTAGGAGGAAACTCCCAGATATGCTCAGAATTAGTTCAAAATGATGTGAAGATTACTGAACCTACACACATTGCCAACATACTGGCTGACAGGTTCAGTGCAAACTTCTCCCCCCCCCAAAAGGAGAGATATCTATATCAGAGGATTGTAGCCCCCCAAACATCTCCAACGCCCAGGTGAGAACTGCTCTCTCCAAAGCAAAAAACACAGCATCCATGGGACCGGATGGTGTCCCCGGCTGTGTGCTCCATGAACTCAATGAGGAATTAAACCCGCAGTTAGGACAGCTGTTTAATCTTAGCCTCACCTCAGGATACGTACCCAAGGAGTGGCGCACGGCGACTGTGGTCCCACTTCACAAGGGCGGTGCCTCCACCGACCCTGGAAATTACCGTCCTATTAGCTTGACAAGCCTTATCTGCAAAGCCATGGAGAGGATCATAATGGAACTCATAAATAAAGACATAGGGAACTTGCAGACTTTGGATCCAACCCAGTTTGGCTTTGTCAAAGGCAGATCATGCCTTTTAAACTTGGTTGACTTTTTCGAGACAGTCACCAAGGCCATTGATGAGGGAATGGCAGTCCATACAGCCTACCTTGACCTGGCAAAGGCCTTCGACACAATACCCCACTCAGGTATCATCAAAAAACTCATCAGCTTGAATGTAAACCCATACATCACAAGATGGGTTGCAAACTGGCTAAGTGACAGAACCCACAGGGTCAGAGTTGCTGGAGCCATGTCAGACTCAAAGCCTGTCACAAGTGGTGTCCCACAGGGCTCAGTCCTGGGTCCACTCTTGTTCGGCATCTACTTTTCTGAAGTACAAGCAAACACAGGAGGGTTATGGCTGACAAAGTTTGCAGATGACTGCAAACTGCGGGCCATAGTCGAAAACACATCTGACACAGATATCCTTCAGAAGGGCCTCACAGAAACAGATAACTGGTGCCAGAGCCATGGCCTAAAGTTAAATGCCAAGAAATGCATAGTCATACCCTTCGGGAAAAACAAGGTTACCCCTAGCTACCATATAGGTGGCAATCCACTGAGCACAGAAGAAGTCATCAGGGATCTGGGGACCCAGGTTGACAGTAGCCTTTCATTTGACACTCATGTTGCTAAAGTAGTTAGGAAAACCTTCTACATTGCCCACCTGATCATGAAGGGATTCACATCTAGATCAAGGGAGGTCATCGCCCCCTGTACTCATCACTCATTAGACCTATGATTGAGTACAATGCCCCATTCGGAATGTATCTGACCAGACACCTGCAGCAGCTGGAAAGGCCCCAAAAGTTCCTCACCAAAAGGATAAAGGGTCTCAAAAATATGTCTTATGCTGCCCGACTGAAAGAACTCCAGCTCTATTCAGTCTCATACCGCTTGCTCAGAGGTGACCTGTGCCTGACATATAAGGCCATGTCAAACCCTGATTTGATGAATATGCTTCACCTCAAAAATCTAGATCCCTCAGAACCACAAGGCGGAGACTTAAACCTTGACACGGTTATTAATAGAACATGCTGGAGGGACAGATTCATCACCCAGAGACTCCCTATGCTGTGGAACAAAATCCCGGTACATGTGAGGCAGAGCACCTCGCTGGCCTTGTTCAAGAGGAATCTTGACCAATGGATGGGGGATCGCAGATATACCCCAGGGATTACTTCAGTGTCACTGCTTGACAGAGGCACAGCAAAATAATAGGCATAGTTTTATTCAAACTAAAGGGGTGGCGAAAGCCAAATAACTATGGGCTAGGCTTATAAATGCCCTTGGGCAGATAGCCTAGTATGAACCTATGAACCTATGAACCTATGAGCCTACTAAAACTGTAAACTTGCTCCTTCAGATTAAGAAAGCTAACTTCCTCGTCACAAAAACACCTAAGGATTTATGAGAATAGTGCTGTCATACTTAGAAGTTCTCAAAAGACTCCTCAACATAAAACGCCTTTTCATTTCCAGGGCCTAAAATGTTTGAGTTCCTGCTTGTCTCTCAAAAAGGTCCTTCTGTATTAAAACAACTCTGCTCACTGCTAATATTAGTCTTTTTTGACAAATCCAAATGCCAATGGCTTAACCATAGGTCGAGGGGTAGGCAAGAGCCCCTAATTTCAACAGCTGCCCAATGTGCCCTGAAACTGTCACTGGAGTAGCAATTACATGGGATCATTCACATTTATGTTTTTTGAGGAAATAGCAAGCTCAGGCAGACAGTAAAAAACACAATTTGAGTAATAAATCATCTTTTTCAAGCTGCTCAAACTCGCAGTTTACCATGGAAATGCATATGTGAGTGTTTCTAAGGCATACCGATCAACTTATTTCATCAAACGTTTTGGAGAAAGTCAAACATAACGGGATGAAAGGCTCAGAACTAGCCTGTTTAACTGTTTAATTATTACTTATTCATTTAAAATTTTAACAGAATATGTTTTACATTAACATGAATTTTCTGAATAGTAAAAGTAAGAAACTTTAATGTCTATCATTAGTGACTGACAGTAATATTCTGCATACCTCTGAACTTTTGCTTAAGAATTCTGGACAAAGCCAAAAGTAATGACAGGATAAACGGCCACAATCAGGTACATATTTTAATACTGGCCTTATAAACTTAGAAAGCTGCTAGAATGACAGGTTTTGCATTAGCATGCATTTTCTGAATGATATGAAATATCAGACTCAAATATTTTATTAGTTAGTGACCACAATCTTCAATTACTTTCCATAAAATTGCAGACTGTATGAAGAACAGACCAAAACCATGAGGCAATAACATGGACAGTCTGCAAAATTGTGGAGAGTTGACAGGTATGATCCTAAGTGGTTTACCAGAAAATCAAATATTTTAAGAGAGACAGGGCAAAATATGAGGCAAACTTAGGGATGTTCCACAAAATCCTGGACAGTTTATTTGTTTATTGATTGACTCTGTTTATCAGGCAAGTCGGCTGCTCTATTGACCCTTTTCAGATACACCCCAGGATCAATATCAGTAAAGACAACACTTTATGAAAGAATAATAAGACATTAAATTCATGAACATACTTCATACAATTGAGAGGTGTTTTACAAGTAAAGTTTAATTGCCATAAGTTGGTACAGACCCACATGTTTATTAGGTTCATAGGTTCATATGTTCATACTAGGCTATCTGCCCTAGGGCATTTATAAGCCTAGTCAGAGTGTGTTTGGCTTTCGCCACCCATTTTAAATTAATTTTGCTATGCCCTTTTTCGAGGTTAGTATACTGTGCCTCTGTCTAACAGTGACACAGAAGTGATACCCGGGGTAAACCTATGATCTCCCATCCACTCATCAAGATTCCTCTTGAACAGAGTCAATGAGGGACTCTGCCTAACCTGGACTGGGATTTTATTCCAGAGTGAAGGGAGCCTCTGGGTTATGAATCTGTCCCTCCAGCATGTCCTATTTATTTCAGTGCTGAGGTTCAAGTCTCTCAAGCGCGTAGCTCGATGGGATTTGGATTTTCTGAGGTGCAGCATGTCCATTAATTCCGGGTTGGACATGGCTTTATACGTCAGGCACAGATCTCCTCTGAGCAGGTGGTATGCCACTGAGTAGAGCTGGAGTTTCTTAAACCGGGCAGCATATGGCATCTGTTTGAGCCCTTTGATCCTCTTGGTGAGGTACTTTTGGGGTCTTTCCAGTCGCTGCAGGTGTCTGTTAAGGTACATCCCAAAAGGGGCATTGTACTCAATTATGGGCCTGATGGGGGATGAGTAAAGAGGCATGATGACCTCCCCTGATCTAGATGTGAATCCCTTCATGATTAGGTGGGCTATATAAAATGTTTTTCTAACCACTTTGGCCACGTGGTTGTCAAATGAGAGATTGCTATCAACTTGGGTCCCCAGGTCCCTAATTACTTCTTCTGTACTTAATGGATTACCACCTATGTGGTAATTTGTGGGCACTTTGTTTTTGCCAAAGGGGATGACTATACACTTTTTGGCGTTTAGCTTGAGGCCATGGCTCTGGCACCAGTTGTCTGTTTCTATGAGGCCATTTTGGAGGATGCTTGTGTTGGCTGGAGAGTCGATTATGGCACCCAGTTTGCAGCCATCTGTGAACTTGGTCAGCCACAGTCCTTCCGTGTTGGCCTGTACCTCCAAGAAATATATACCAAACAAGAGAGGTCCCAGAACTGAGCCTTGTGGGATGCAACTCGTAACTGGTTTGGAGTCTGACATGGCTCCAGCAATTCTAACTATGTGGGTTCTGTCCTTGAGCCAGTTTGCAACCCATCTAGTGACATAGGGGTTTATATTTAAGCTGGTGAGCTTATCTATAATGCCTGAGTGGGGTATTGTATCGAAGGCTTTTGCAAGGTCCAGGTAGGCTGTGTGCACCACCTTCCCCTCGTCAATGGCCTTGGTGACTTTTTCAAAGAAATTGACCAGGTTTAAGAGGCAGGATCTGCCCTTAACAAAGCCGAACTGGGTAGGATCCAGTGTCTGTAGGTCCCCAATATCTTTATTTATGAGGTCCATGATGATCCTTTCTATAACTTTGCAGACCAGGCTAGTCAGGCTTATGGGGTGATAGTTTCCAGGATCCGTTGAGGCACCACCTTTGTGGAGAGGGACCACATTTGCTGTACGCCACTCTTTAGGTACATATCCTTGTAATAAGGCTAAGACTGAACAGTAGTTTTATGTTTGGGTTTAGCTCTTCTTGGAGTTCATGTAGGACGCAGCCCGGGACACCGTCTGGTCCCATTGATGCTGTGTTTTTTGCTTTGGAGAGGGCGGCTCTTACCTGAGCATCTGAGATGTCAGGGGGTCAGCACTCTGCTGGGATATATATTTGCCCTTTTGGTGGGGGGGGGGGGAGTTTGTGTTGAACCTGTCAGCTAGGATGTTGGCAATGTCTGTGGGTTTGGTGTAATTTTTGTCATTTTGGACTAATTCTGAGCATATCTGGGAATTTCCACCCAGGTTCCTAACATAACTAAAGAAAGCCTTGTGAATATCCTTAGTGTCCTGTGCAATTTTTCTCTTGAAGCTGGCCTTAGATGATTTTATGAGTGCCCGTAGTTTTTGCTAATACTGATCAGAGATGCCTTCCCTTTTTGGGATTTTGCTCTATCATGTAGTAGCTTCCTCCTTCTATTGTATAGTTTGTTTATGTCTGGGGTCCACCAGACAGGACGTCTGCCTTTGGAGGACTGGGTCTTGGTTTTATTTGGGATTGCATGATCCATGCATTCCTGAAGGTGTTCATAGAATGTGTTTATAAAGGATTCTGTGGTCTGGGCCGTATTTTCCACAGGCCCTGGGGCTTTGAAGGATTCCACCTTGTTTTTGAGGAGTGTGAAATTTGCTTTAGAGAAATTTTTCACTGTGGTTTTCTGGGCAGGGGGTGGGGTCGGGATGTGAATATCCAGTGAGATTAGTTTATGGTCTGATCTTACCAGTGAGGGATACACTTTTGGTCTGGAGCATAGAGTCCCCATGTTGGTGATGATCAGGTCCAGTATGTTTTCCCCTCTTGTGGGAGTGGTAACAAGTTGTTCCATAGCATTTGAGTTTATAAATTCTAGGAACCTTTGGGCTAGGGTGTTTGAGCTAGAGTAATGCTCCCAGTCTATGTTTGGGTAGATGAAGTTGCCCAATATAATGGTGTTTGGAGAGACCTTCATATTTTCCAGTGTTCTCAGGAAGGCCGAGTGGGGTTCCTGGGTTTGGGAGGGTGGTCTGTAGCAGGCTATAAACTGTTAGTTGCACATGGATAGTCTCTGATGCTTCGTGCTGTGCCACCAACCTGGAGGTGTGGGTATCCTTGAACAATATTGATATTCCCCCTCCTTTTGTGGTTCGGTCCAAGTTTTGGGGCCGAAAAGCATGGTATGAGGTATAACCTGGTAGTGCTGGAGTGCTCTTGGGAGCCTTGAACCAGGTTTCTGTTACTGCACAGATATCGATGTTCTCCATGCTAAGTAGAGTTTCGACTGCATGCATCTTGAGGTTTAGACTTCTGGCGTTGATTAGCATTACTCTTAGTTTCTTATCTCTTGTGATACCTATGGAGGTGGGTTTGTCTTTTGAGCCTTGCCTAAAAATGGCACTATGGGGGTAGCAAGAGCCTTTGCCAATATCCAAAAGCCCAGGGGTGACAGGTGCAAGCCGTCCCTAGCGAAGCATCGTGGCTTGTCGAGCATGTCATCCCAGGCTGACAGGCATTGGATCCCCTTTGAATGACACCAATACTTAAGCCAATTGTTGAAATTGATCATATTGTCTTCATATTGTGGCATCATTCTTGGTGAGGGTAAGATGCTACTCAAGTTCAGGGTCATACCGGCCTGGGCTACATGCTCAGAGAGCTCCTCTATATCTCTTTTCATGTAGTCCAGGGAGGTACGTCTCAGGTCAATTCACACCAGCATGGACAATGACTGAGTCATATTTGTACTTGCCTTGGAGTGACCGGAGTGCTTGTGTTATGTGGCAGATCCTAGCACCAGACAGGCAGCTCACCATGACCTTCTCCTTGTTCAGCCTGGTGAGCGGGACGTCAGTGTGCCTGATGATAGAGTCACCTATTGCAAGTGTATCAGGTGTGTTGTTTAGCCTTAAGGGCTGTGACTGTTTGGCACACTGGCTTTGTGAGCTATGTGTTGCACGTGTTTTGTTTTGGGGTAGCGGTTGCTTGAGTGTCTGCTTTGGAGGTCTCTGCTGCTTAGGCAGACTTTTATTTAGAGCCTCCGAGTATGTTTTTGTGTGTTTATGTGTTTGGTTTGCTGTCATGGTATGTCTATGTGAGACTGGAATTGTAGTAATCTTTACAAAGTCATTCCAGAGTCCAAATGTATACAATACGCTGATGACTCGACATTAATTTGCTCAGACAAATCGCCAATTAATCTACTATCCAAAACTCAAGACTGTTTAACTGCAGTTGAGAACTGGTTATCGGGACGCCAACTGATCCTTAACCCAAAAAAAACTAAAATGCTCCTCTTCCATCCTACCCATAAAACATCTACCTTTCCCTTTTCTGTACAATCCAATAATGGAACCATCATCTCTCCTGACTCCCATACCAAGCTACTGGGAGTTACCATCGATAGCAAACTCAGATTTGATGTACACATCAACAAAACTATCAAAACTGTTAATAAGAAACTGGGGTCCCTGTATAGAATAAAATCCTTTCTGACTCCCATGGCAAAAGTGGCTATTGCTCGCACCCACCTTCTATCTACCCTCTTATATGCCTCCCCCATACTTACTAACCCCAACAAATCGGATCTATCTAAACTCTCTTGTTGTTATAATCACATTGCTAGATTTGCTACGGGCTTGCCCTACAAAACCCATCACTGCACTAACCTTCAGAACCTAGGTTGGATTGAACTACCAAATCTAATCCTTCAGAAGCAACTTATAGTTGCTTATAAAATACTCACTCAACCTGACAACATTCCTGACCTGAGTGGATTAATTACCCCTTACACAAATCTAAATAGTCTAAGGTCATCACATAGGTTACTGGTACAGACGCTCAAATCCTGTAACTCAGGAGGCGACTCTATGTTTTCCAACGCTGTGGGTAAAATATGGAATTCTCTTCCACCTAGACTCACCAATTCCACCTCCCTAAATACATTTAAAAAAGGCCTCTTCCACCACTTCAAATCCCATTGGCTTTGCCAATGTTCTAATCCAGACTAATCCATTCTTTCCTCTCCATTTCTTCAGTAATTACTTTCCAATTAGGCATTAAACCGTCCTCTCCCTACCTTAATCTAGCAATACGAAGGTTTTTTTTTCTTTTTTACAAATGTTATTGTACATATTAGTGTAGCTTTTTTCATCTGTGTATTAGTGTAGCTTTTTTCATCTGTGTATTAATTGTATAACTACAATCCTATGTAATCTGTCGCATATTGTTGTAACCTACTTTCCTATTGGAGCTTTTCTCCCCGGGCCTCCACTGAAAATGGACATGTGTCCAGTTGGACTATCCCGGTCAACAAATGTAAAATAAAAATAAAATAAATAAAATAAAATAAATAAATAGTGAGTGTGGTTTCCTTCTCCTTCTGACTGGTTACGCCAGTACTGAGTTGAGAGAGCTTAGCCTCCAGTTTGGCTATATGGTTGCATCTCTCACATGTGTTGGAATTTGTTTGGAGGAGGAGAGGGTTGTCTGTGTACATGAGGCAGTTGTAACATCGCCTCAAGATTCCCAGATTCACCAGCTGGACTGGAGAGGAGATTGACAACTGATCTTTGGACATGCTAGAATAGTATTGGGAATTCCTTTATAATTGAAAAAAAGGACCAATGGGGAACAAGGTACTCAAGGGGAGTTTGTGAGGGTGTAGTGCTTTTAATTTTTTAGTGCTGACTTATATAATTGCTTCAGTGAGCAAGTGCCAGGTAACTTAAATGCAATGTGTTACAGGTAACTTAAATGCAAAAACGACAAACAGTAACTTTTTTTCAAGTGAAACAAGGAAATAAGTACAGTAAGCAATGCAGATATCACTAGGGATATTGCATTTCACCCACTGAGTACTAGGATGGGCTTTCACTCTCCTGTCTAATAGCCTGTTTTAGGAGGATTGTTTCACAGAGGTACATTTCACTGGAGCTAGATTGACTTACAACATGGTAATCATTTTTCTGTATTTAATTATTCATTCATTGTTTTGTACCCACTTTATGCTGTTCAGGATCATTATGAGTGTAGGCAGAGATGTCCTGACAAGCCATGGGAGTAAGCCTTAAAGCAGTTTAGATTCATAGATATTCCAAGGTCAATGAATCTTATGACCACTCATGCTTTTCCAGTACCCTCCCTCAGGCAGCACCTCCTTTCTCCAGGAGGGCCATACCAGTACCCATCCAGTCACTAATTTATGTTTAATGTAAGATAGTGAACTGCACTGCTTAGCATGCAGGGGATGTTTATTCCAGAGGATTGGGAGGTGCTGACTTACAAGCATGCCTCTCCACTGTCCTGTATTTATCTGTTGGTGGGAATGTAGGCTCCTGGCACTAATATTGGTGAAGATATTGAACTTGTGGAGAGACATGAGGTCCAGGACAACTAGGTCTCCAATGGTGAAGTAAGCAAAGCAGATCTCCCCTCAAAAGTCTGTAAGACAGTAAATTAAAGAAGAGAGCTTCCAGCCTCTCTTGGTAGATCAGAGACTTTATGCCTGTGGAGTTACTGGTTAAGAACTTTTGTTTTGTTTATAATTGTTTTATATTTTTAGTGAGATACAATCCAAAGGGGGTGTTATAGTTGATAATTGGCCTGACCAATGCTGAGTATAAGGGAGCAATTATCCCATTTAACTATGATGATATTCCATTAGCAATTAGGTAGGTTAAATAAAAGGATTTCCTGACAGCTATCATCACACAATGGTCAAAAGAGTGGGAACTATCTGCCCAAGTTTCTAGGACCCTGACAAAATGTTCATTCTATGGTGTTGTGTTGGTTATACAGTATGGTGAGGGGAAGAGTTGTCTACCACAAGTGATGCTAAACTTTTTAGCAGTAAGTTTGAGCTCATTTTTACTACACCAAGATTTTACCTGTGAAAGTTAATTCAGGGGACTTTGGATGTCATAGGGTGACTTAACAATAGCTTGCAGTTTACATTCATCTGCAAACTTTAAGAGCTATAGGTATTAGCTATCCACTTGGAGATCTGAAAAGTAAATACCAAAAACAAGGGTCCCAGCACTGAGCCGTGAGAGACACTACTGGTCACTTTCATACTTACTGATGAGGCATCTGCAAATCACACTGTCTGGGCTCTGTATTTCTGCCAGTTTGTTATCCATCTTACCACATATGGGTCAATTTCTAATGCAATTAGCTTTTGTATGATGCCAGCATGGGGAGTGGTGTTGAAGATGTTTGCCATGTCAAAATACACCACCATGGCTACCATCTGTTGCCCCTGTATCTCTTTTGAAGAAGTTTAGCAGGTTAGCTAGACAGGATCTACCCTTTATGAAGCCAAACTACTGGGGGAAAGTCAAACAAGAGTCTTGATATCAGTTTATAAGGTTAGTGATAATGCACCCCATGGCTTTGAAGATGAGGCTTGTAAGGTTGATAGGACTTTAACTACCCAGGTCAGTTGTAAGGCCATCCTTATCAAGAGGCATCACCACTGCAGTGCACCACTCATCAGGGACAAAGCCAGTAGCTAAAACTAAGTTAAACGGCTTGAAGATTGTCTGCAAAGCCATGTTTAGCACTATTATGCAACCAGGTGTATGATACATAGTAATAAATATAGACACAATCAAAAAGATTGTTGCATACCATAAAGCATATTGCATGTTTTTTTTCTGGGTGTTACAGTGTTATAAAATGTTTTATGAGGAGTACATACCTTTTTGATAAACTGAGTGATGTACTGAAATATGGCAGTTCCTGGCAGTGCTAACTATTTTGACTCTGGTGAAGTGAACCCTTGGAAAAGGAGTGTATGAGCCCCATGCTGTCCACTCTCCTCTCAGTGTGCCCCTTACTTTCCTTTCATCCTGGCTTTGCCATACTATTTAGATGACTTTTTTCTTGTTTTCTCATACTTTACTCTTCAGATTGTTCATGTATTGTTTTAATATATCTTAACTGTTCATGATTACACCACTATAAATAAGGAGGAAATGCTGAAATTAATCCACAGACCTCAACTCCCTCCAAAGCTATTGGGTTCTGGATGCTTTGCATTGCATTTTAGACCTTTTTTCTAACTATTTGAGACAAAGATGATCACAAAGTGTAGCTAAAGAAAGAAATTCATTCTTAACTCTTCATTTTCTCCCTGCATCCTTTCACAACTCCCTAAATAGCCAAAAGTGTAATAACCGTGGAGAAAATAATAGAATTGAGCTGATAATCTAGAGGCTGCTTGGGCCTCAGAAGCCATGGGATTCTAGACGTGAGGTACATTTTAGAGTTTTTTCCTCAGCCTGTTGTTACAATTATGACATGGACAAAAAGCATGACTAATAAAAGACAGTCAATTTTTTTTCTTTCAAGGAAGATATAAGTTGTGCCCAAGGCTTAATGATCAAAGCTGACAAAAAATGTAATTCCCAATAAGCTGAAAAGATAAGTGCTTGCAAGCTACATACATATATCATATCTTAGAATAGCGTCTGTCTTCCCCCAAAGGAAAAAAAAAGAAAAGATAGTCACCTTCTATGTATCCTTCTGTTGTAAGATCAGGATGAAAGTGAATAAATAACTGGCCTCAGTCATATATTTCACATCGCTGCTACCACACATCAGAAAGCTTGGCTCTTCGCCCCCACTCCTAAATGGCAGCTACCATCTGTGTATCCATCTGACAACTAGAATATAGTAACATATTTTAACTTGTTGATCACAGATGTATATTCACACTATGTTACCTTACCTAGCCTCCCAAAGTTGGCCATCTGTATATACAGTTCTGATACGTGATTGTTAGAAAAGAGAAAAAAAAAATACC
Source organism: Protopterus annectens (assembly GCF_019279795.1). NCBI lineage: Eukaryota > Metazoa > Chordata > Ceratodontiformes > Protopteridae > Protopterus > Protopterus annectens. Next base: position 1,582,538,964 of record NC_056737.1, on the reverse strand, counting down.
ACAGTCATGTATTCCAGCCTGTTGCTCTTAGACAGTACACTGCCCCCACACATGTTATAGTGATGTTGTGTGCATACCTGTGAAGTATGATTGTGTGAAAAATTAAAGAAATAATAACCATACTGTCACAGCCCCACAAAAGCCAAAGTGACCTTCTGTACATACCTATGAGAATTAACTGTGGGGAAACTTTGCGAAATAATGAAAACACTTTCCCCAGCCCCATACAAATTATAATGACCTTCTGTGTACACCTCTGAGGTTTGATTTTGAGGACAGTTTAAGAAATGATAATCTCACTGTTCCCAGCCCCCACTGCCTGCAAACACAAAGCTATAGCAACCTTTTGTGCACACCTTTGAGTAGGGCCAGTTGTAGGGCAGACATCCCCAATAAACCTGTGTCAAACTCCACTTCTGCAATCCGAGTTGTGGACACTGCCAGGATCTAGATGTTCTGTGATGCATTTTATGTCATATTTTTGAAACATAATGACTTATAATGCATGGATCACTGTGATTATGCACTGAATTTGGGGAAAAAGCATGCTTGTTAAGCACCACTCTGACACTAGAAATGCTCTTAACAAACTTTTATTAAATACAGCTTACAGCAATCAGTGGTCACTACAAAATGAGCAGTAGGAAGCTGTTAAAGACTTCATTTAGACTTTTTTCTTAAGTCTGATTGAAGTGTTTAACAGCTTCCCACCACCACTATGTGGTGGTTGCTCTCTGTGTGTCAACAGTAAGTGTGTTAACAGCACTTTTTTCTTTACCTTTTGAATTTTCTTCTTTTGCCACCTGCTATCAAATTTATTGCAGTTTTGTTGAGAAGATTTACCATTGATTTACATGTAGCAAACACTTAACTGTTAGTAACACTGATCTGGAGATGTGCTTCTTATGTACATGTAGTAATTGCAATCAATAAACAATGCTTACGTGTTATGTTAGAAATGAAAGAAAGCATAACCTTTGATGTCAGTGAGGTGTAACGGATTTTCTCTGAATTTAAAAGAAAAAGAAATGCCAGCTTCTGTTTTTTTTTTTTTTTTTTTTTTACAGCTGGTAGTGAGCACTTCTGAAAGTTTAGAAAATCATTTGCTTACATATTGTTAAATGCAGCTTAGCAGTTCCAGTTCATTTATTTCTACTCTTATCTTACAGACCTGAATGCAGGCTATTTTTTAATCAAGATTAAAGAATCAGTCTTGAACATCGTCTTTATTATATGAAGTTTTTTTTGTCCATCTTTTATGTTTCCCCTTCTTCACAGAATCCTGCATTGATTTTTTTCTCTTTAGGTAGTATTTAGTATAGTTGGTTGGTTGGTTGGCTGGTTAGTTGGTTGGTTGGTTAACCAGGGTAGAGAACTGATTAACATGGATAATTTTCAGGCTTAGCTTGAGAAAATTGGTTAAATGGCTTGTTCAGAATCACAGTTACTTGCTTTCTATTTGTAACTACTTGCAATGATAAAAGGGCTCCATCTTTGACATGGCTCCTGACATAGAGCTTGACCCAGAAGTCTACCATCCCTAGCACTTCTATACAATTCAGTTAATTCATGTGTATACAGCTGGACTAGCTGCAGCCCTTGGCTACACATAAAGACCACAGGCACTTTTTTACCAATAACCTTTTATGTTCCTTGAGGCAGATCCTTTAATATAAAAGCATTTACGCTATGTGATTCATGGCATCTGAGAGCATTGTTACCAGTTTTGTTCTCAATATTTACAGAATATTCAAAATTAGACACTATTTTCTGTCCAAAAAGCAAATTGGTATACAAAGCACATAAATGTTCCCATATCTAAGCTTATCTACACAACAAAACTGATGCTGCTGGGATATGCTATACATAGCCTGCTTCTAAAAACCTGCAGTAACATCAAAGATAATTGACAATGATAACGTGTACTTTGACTTGCCAGTGCAAGAAGAGACAGCTGCCATGTTTAACACTGGGCAGCTGTCATAAACATCTTACTACCCCCACAGTTCCTTCTGCTGCTTTACATAGGCTTGCACAACTTTTCTGTTACTTGCATGGGTCCTCAGCTCTGCTGAAACACCATAGTAAACCAACATTTCCTGGAGTTATTTGCCATTGTGTGTGTGAGGCAGGACTTCCTCTGATGCATTCTGATTCCCATCTAACCCTGCTCTTCTCTACCTCCCTCACTCGTCTTTTGGCAGGACCACATTTGTGAATTTCAAAACCATATTGCCTCTAGCCTTTCTTCAATTCTTCAGAATTGTATGACCCAGTACCTGCAGCCTTCCCTCATATACTCCTGAGCTCTTACAATTATGGTAGCATGTTGGCTCAGTGATTATGATCTCTGCCTCACAGCTGCAGGGCCAGAGAATCAGTCCTGATCCCTGGTCATTGTCTAGTTTAATTCTGCCATGCATGCACATGTGTGGGTTTTCTACTTCCTCCACAAAACATACTCATTGATTGGCTACTATAAATGTTACATTTAACCTTGTAATTGTGACATCTGTCATGGCTGAAAATGACCAAATAAGGAGAGTTCTTATAACTTAATTAATAAATTAAGAAAAATATTTTTTGTTTTCTGTATTTCCTATACCAACTGTATGTCTTTTCCCAAATTCTAAATAAACATTTGAATTAAAATGAAACATCTCCAAAGCAAGGTGGACATTTAATATCACCTTCCTCATCTTTGACAGAATTTAGTTTCTTTAATTGTGCATTTTGGAATCCACTGACTTTTAACCACAGCACTCTGATGCTTACCTGACAGAGTTTATTTTGCCTGTCATGAGCACCCCAAACTCCTTTTTGTATTAATGGCTCAAGTTGGGTTATGCCTATGTGCTCAGCCCTGCACTGAACATGGGTGTCAACCCAGTTGGACAACCTAGAAGTCATGCCATAAACAAATAACAATAATAAATATATTCTAACATTATTATAAACAAAGTGCTATATCTTGTACTTCTTAAAACCCTCCAGGTTTGTGGGTGACATTTCTTTCCTATGGGAAGATGGTGTGGAGCAACCTTAGACTTTGTTAGGTACCTTGAAAGCACCTCAGATTTCCTTAGGTTTGCTGTTTATTATTATTCTTCCATTTCTACTGATTTTTTAGATGTCACCATCCATAAGAAGTCTGATGGTACTTTAGGGACACAACTATACAGGAAACCCTATTGGAGGAATGGGCTTTTGCATCGTTCTAGCATGCATCCCCCGCATATTTTTTCTAATATACTTAATGGTCAGTGCTTAAGGGCCTCTAGGCTATGTACTAATGATCTTGTGTTTGAGGAAACTGTACATAAGTTGAGTAATGGCTTCTCTGAGAGAGGATATTCACAGATGCACATAGCTAATGCTAGGAGCACAACTCTGCAACAACGACAAGGCAGAGGGACTCTGTATTTTTCCTCTAGTAGACAGATTGTGAATGGTGACTGAAGAACCAGAGAGGCCTGCACCCTAAAGTACTCCTTAGATACTCTAGTGATATACAGCACTATTGTAATATTATTAGAAAGAATTGGCCCGTCCTTTTAGTTGATCAAAAGGTGAGACAATTAGTGGGTAAGTACCCCTCCTTTACCTATAGGAACAGTATGTCCATCAAAAGACTTTTATGCTATGGACCAAGGCCTCCACCCCCCACACCCATAGGGAAAGTTGGTATGCTTCCTTGCCATAGTTGCAAGACACACTCTTCCATTTCCACTGAACTTTGCTTCACACATCCTATTACAGGACGCATCTTTTCACCTAGGTTTGTGGCGACATGCAAGAGCAGCAATCTGTTATATCTGGCCACCTGCTGCTCCTGTGATCATTTTTATGTGGGCAAAACTACACGTCAACTTAGAGAAAGGATACTTGAGCACCTAAGTAATGTATGTAATCATGTAACATCTAATGCTGTAGCTAATCATACCCTTTTGTCTCCAGGAGGTTACAGCTTTTGCATTCTAACCCAGCCATTGGGGATGCACAAGCCAGTGCATTTCTTTGTGCCGGTCCCAAGCCTGAATAAATGTGGAGGGTTGCATCAGGAAGGGCATCCAGCGTAAAACTTTGCCAAATCATTCATGCGGACAGCAGTAAATATTTACATACCAGATCTGTCGAGGTCCGAGTTAACAATGACTGCCACCAGTACTGTTAACCAACAGGGTGCTGGCAGAAATTGGGCTACTGTTGGCCGAAGGAGGAGAAGAGGGGGAAGGCATGGCCAAAGGCAGGAAGAGAGAAGAAAGGCTAGGACTGTGGTAGTGAAGGTAGGAACTTTGAATGTTGGCAGTATGACTAGTATAGGGAGAGAGCTAGCCGATATGATGGACAGAAGGAAGGTTGGTATATTGTGTGTGCAAGAGACCAGATATAAGGGGAGTAAGGCTAGGTGTATTGGAGGTGGGTTCAAATTGTTTTATCATGGTCTGGATGGGAGAAGAAATGGCGTAGGAGTTATCCTGAAGGAACAGTATGCTAAGAGTGTTTTGGAGGTGAAAAGAGTGTCGGATAGAGTGATGTTTATGAAGCTGGAAATTGATATTGTAATAATGAATGTTGTTAGTACATATGCTTCACAAGTTGAGTGTGTGTGATGGATAAGAAAGAAAAATTTTGGAGTGAGTTGGATGAAGTGGTGATGACTGTACCCAAGGGTGAGAGAGTTGTGATTGCAGCAGATTTCAATGGGCATGTTGGTGAAGGGAACAGAGGGAATGAGGAAGTGATGAGTAGGTATGGTGTTAAGCAAAGGAATGCAGAAGGTCAGATGGTAGTGGATTTTGTGAAAAGAATGGACATGGCTGTGGTGAATGCGTATTTTAACAAGAGGGAGGAGCATAGGGTGACATACAAGAGTGGAGGAAGATGTACACAGGTGGATTATATCTTATGTAGGAGGGCCAGTTTGAAGGAGATTGGAGACTGTAAAGTGGTGACCGGGAAAAGTGTAGTTAGGCAGTATAGGATGGTGGTTTGTAGGATGACATTGGTGATCAAGAAGAGGAGGAGGAGAAGGAGTTTAAGGCCAGCACCAAGGATCAAATGGTGGAAATTGAAAAAGGGTAATTGTGAGGTGGAGTTCAGGGAAGAGTTAAGACCGGCACTGGGTGGCAGTGAAGAGTTACCAAATAGCTGAGTAACTACAGCAGAGCTAGTAAGGGAGATGGCTAGAAAGGTGCTTGATATGACATCTGGACAGAGGATGGACGACAAGGAGACATGGTGGTGGAATGAGGAAGTACAGGAGAGTATACAGAGAAAGAGGTTGGCAAAGAAGAAGTGGGATTGTCAGAGAGATGAAGAAACTAGACAGGAGTATAAGGAGATGAGGTGCATGGCAAAGAGAGAGGTGGTGAAGGCTAAGGATAAGGCATATGAAGAGTTGTATGAAAGGTTGGACACTAAGGAGGGAGAAAAGGACCTGTACCGATTGGCTAGACAGAGGGACCAAGCTAGGAAAGATGTGCAGCAGGTAAAGGCGAAAAAGGATAATGAGGGAAACATACTCACAAGCGAGGAGAGTGTGTTGAGCAGATGGAAAGAGTACTTTGAGGGGTTGATGAACGAAGAGAATGAGAGGGAGAGAAGGTTGGATGATGTGGGGATAGTGAACCATGAAGTGCAATGGATTAGCAAGGAGAAAGTAAGGATAGCTATGAAGAGGATGAAGAATGGAAAGACTGTTGGTCCAGATGACATACCTGTGGAAGCATGGAGGTGTTTAGGTGAAATGGCAGTGGAGTTTCTAACCAGATTGTTTAATGAAATCTTGGAAAGTGAGAGGATGCCTAAGGAATGCAGAAAAAGTGTTTTGGTACAGATTTTTAAGAATAAGTGTGATGTGTAGAGCCGTAGTAACTACAGAGGGATTAAATTGATCAGTCACAGCATGAAGTTATGGGAAAGAGTAGTGGAAGCTAGGTTTAGAAGGGACGTGATGATTAGTGATCAGCAGTATGGTTTCATGCCGGGAAAGAGCACTACAGATACGATGTTTGCTCTGAGAGTGTTGATGGAGAAGCACAGAGAAGGTCAGACGGAGTTACATTGTGTTTTTGTAGACTTAGAGAAAGCATATGACAGGGTGCCTAGAAAGGAATTGTGGTATTGTATGAGGAAGTTGGGAGTGTCAGAGAAGTATGTAAGTAAGAGTGGTATAGGATATGTACGAGGGTAGTGTGACAGCGGCGTGGTCTGCGGTGGGAGTGACGGATGCGTTTAAGGTGGAGGTGGGATTACATCAAGGATCAGTTCTGAGCCCTTTCTTATTTGCAATGGTGATGGACAGGTTGACAGACGAGATCAGGCAAGAGTCCCCATGGACTATGATGTTTGCAGATGACATTGTGATCTGTAGTGAGAGTAGGGAACAGGTGGAGGAGACCCTGGAGAGATGGAGATATGCTCTAGAGAGAAGAGGAATGATGGTCAGCAGGACTAAGATTATATATGTGTGAATGAGAGGGAGGATAGAGGAATGGTGAGGATGCAAGGAGTAGAGGTGGCGAAGGTGGGTGAGTTTAAATACTTGGGATCAATAGTTCAGAGTAATGGTGAGTGTGGAAGAGAGGTGAAGAAGAGAGTACAGGCAGGATGGAGTGGGTGGCAAAGAGTGTCAGGAATGATTTGTGATAGATGAGTACCAGTAAGAGTGAAAGGGAAGGTCTACAAGAGGGTGGTGAGACCAGCTATGTTATATGGGTTTGAGACAGTGGCACTGACAAAAAGGCAGGAGTTAGAGCTGGATGTGGCAGAGTTAAAGATGCTATGATTTGCATTGGGTGTGACGAGGGTGGACAGGATTTGGGATAAGTATATTAGAGTGTCAGCCCAGGTTGGAAGGTTTGGAGACAAAGCCAGAGAGGCAAGATTATGTTAGTTTGGACATGTGCTGAGGAGGGATGCTGAGTATATTGGGAAAAAGATGCTAAGGATGAAGCTACCAGATAACAGGAAAAGAGGAAGACCTAAGATAAGGTTTATGGATGTGGTGAGAGAGGACATGCAGGTGGTTGGTGTGACAGAGCAAGATGCAGTGGACAGGAAGAAATGGAAACAGATGATCCGCTGTGGCGACCCCTAACGGAAACAGCTGAAAGAAGATGATGACAGCTTTTGCATTCTCATATTAGAAGAGGTGATTTTAATAATGTTGTTGAAATGTGTGAGCTAAAATGGATTGTTTCTTTGTGAACATATGAATACACAGGACTTAACAGTGGTGTCTCCCTTAAACCAGCCCTGCTGAGTAGGAGGTGATATGGGCCACATCACTCTGTTTGATTGGTCTTTTTTAATTAGTTTTATTTGATTGATTGTGTCATCTTTTAAATATTTCTGTGTTTTAATGTATTTTTGTATTTGGTCTGATGAAGCGGTAACCCCGCAAAAGCACTAACCTTCTTCAATAAATCAGTTTTTTACATATTCTTGGTGTTCAACAGAAGTTTATCCTGCGTGGACCATGTTGGTTGACTCACATATTTATTTTTCTCAGCTGGATAAATAATCTGACAGAAAAAAAAAACAATTCCAGCCACAATCCAAGCCACAGGTTAAAGCAAAATAGGTTGAACAAAATGGATAATTACCACAGATATTTCAATTAGAAAGGACATTTATTGTAATGATGTGCAATAAACATAAACCTTTTCATTTAATAAACTGAGGGAATAAAATATCTACTATATAATAATTAGACAGGCAAAAGTTATGTTAGAACCTGAAAGTTTTATAAGTTCAGCAGCAAAGAAAACATACAAATGTGTCATGGGTATTTTATGTCAATGTAAGCCGCTATCAATATAAATCTATGAAAATTATCATGAACACAGTATAATTCTGTAAAGTGAATAAAGACTATAGCAAATATTTTCATGCTCATAAGCAAATCATACTTTTTTTTCTATGAGGGGGCAGTCATGGCTAAGATGGATCCCGTGGTCATAAGCGTTGGATAACAATGTAAGAAGTGAGGACTGAAAGCTTTGTCTTTAAAATAAATATATATAGCACTGAATCTTAGATGAGTCAAGAAGGCTGTTCATTGAGAACAAAGGCCTGCAGTATTCCTGACCTAAGTGAGGACACTATCACGGACTGCAGGATTAGGAGCTGAAGAGATGCAGTCATGTGGTTAGTACAAGGAAAGACATACATTGTCACCATTTTTGCTGTTTCCCCCAGGTTTTTACTGAATGTCAAGATCATGAATCTTAAAGATCAGTGGTCCTAGGGCAAGGCCAGTACCTTCCTTGATAAGTGGTGAGGAATTCTGGACAGGGAAGTAAAATTTTAATCATATGGGGGAAAAGAAAACGGATCTTTAAATTTTATTAACTGAGTCTGAAGACTGTGCAGTCCATATGTACATGCCTCATGTATACTGACAACCCACTTCTCCTAATTCACACAAATTCAATATGCAAGAGATGCATCTATATTAAGAATCTAGAATTTGGGCTCCCTTGCTCACCAATCAGTATATCAGATAGTAAGCAGGTTGTCAGCTCACATACTTCACCTCCTGCACCATCCACGTGTACAACACCTAAACCCACATATGCAGAGGTTCTCACTAGAAGCCTACATAAAGATTAGAGACCTCCCAAACATAGATGAACTTCACTTAATACATTCCCAGAAAATCATAGTACACATACAAATCCACTCACCAGTGTCTCACCAAACATGCCCCTAAGGCAAAACATAAAATCAAATGTTTTAGTCATAGGTGACTCCATTGTGAGACACACAGATGTCCCACTCACCAGGCTAGATAAGGAAAAGGTCATGGTCAGCTGTCTTTTGGCTGCCAGGATCCGCCACATCACACATGCACTTAAGTCTCTCAACAATAGGCACTGTTATGACTTTGTCATAGTCCATGTTGGTGTGAACGACTTGAGACGTACCTCACTGGACTATATGAAGAGAGGCATGACTGAGCTCTCTGATTATGTGTCCCAGGCAGGTATGTCCCTAGCCTTAAGCAGCATTCCACCTTCACCTAGGATGATGCTTCTATACAGACAAAAAATATTGATTTCAACTGGCTTAATTTTTGGTGTCATTCTAAGGGGATCCAGTACCTGTCAGCCTGGGATGATATGGTTGATAGACCACAATGCTTTACCAGAGATGGTCTCCACCTGTCACCTCCAGGCTTTCGGCTACTGGCTAAGGGTCTTGCCGCCCATATAGTGCCTTTTTTAGGCAATGTCACAAATACAAAATTCCCGATGTAAAAATATCCTCAAAAAAACAACCTTAAGGTTATGCTGCTAAACACTGAGTCTAAATCTGAAACTGCACTCACTGTAAACACTCTTCACCTTGGAAGATGCAGACATTTGTGCAGTCACAGAGACCTGGTTCAAGGCTGCAGAGAATACCCAGGCCATATCAGGATATAACGCCTTCCACACGTTTAGACCACAAAATGAACACGTGAAAACTAGAGATTGAGGAGTATCAAAATTCATCAAAGATAAATACATCAATGATTGGTTAAACAAAATGATTCTCTAGAGTTACTCCATGTACAAATAACTAAATGATAGATCCCTCTCCAAGTTGTCACCAGCTATAGATCCCCCTCCATGAACCATGATATCGACAATGTCTACTTGGATCTACTTGAGTCACTCAAAATACAACCAAACACCCTGGTTATGGGTAACTTTAAATACCCATCCATATATTGGGTAAATTATATGTGTACAAACACACTTGCTCAAAGGTTCTTGGACTTCATTAACCCAAATGCCTTTGAGCAGATAATTGGTGCTCCCACAAGGGGCCCAAACATTCTAGACTTGGTATCCACCAATGTGGTAGAATGTTGCACCACCACAAGTGAACAACGCTCTCTGGTGAAGTCTGATCACAAATCAGTATATTTCGAAGTAATGATAGCATCAGACCTCCTCTCAGGAGAAATTAGACTAAAAAAAACTTCTCCAAAACCAATTAGAGCCTCTTATGAGAAGGCATTAATAGGTTCAAAGGTCCTGTCCCCACTGATGGCAAGGACCTATACTGGGATATAAACTAATGCATTGTATAAACATCTTAACAGTTGTATTGTCTCAGACATTCCTGATAGGACTAAAGTAAGACCTCAGGAAAAAAAACCTGCCTGGTGGGCATCTGCTATAAACAAGTTATATAATAAGAGAAAGAGATTGCTGTCTAAGAGCAAGAAGGAACAATATCAGAACTGTAAGCACACCCTTCTCAGTTTGAACAAGCAAATAAGACATCTTGTAAAGTCCTCTAAAGCTGACTATGAATCTGGATTAGCATCCCTAGCTAAGGGTAACCATAAGGCATTCTTTAGCTACATCTGAAACCTTAAAAGAAAACCCAGATTTGCACTGAACTGATAGTGAATGATACCACATAGACTGAACCAGTGAAAATAGCCTACCTGCTAGCGGACAGGTTCAGTGAAAACTTCTCCCCCCCGTCCCTACCTGGGTACATCCACTGACCCTGTGAACAATAGACCCATTAGCCTAACCAGCCTTATCTGTAAGGTCATGTAAAGAATCATTATGAACCTTATCAACAAGGATATAGGAGACTTTCAAACACTTGACCTGACCGAGTTTGGTTTTGTTAAAGGGAGATCCTGCATTTTGAACCTGGTGTACTTCTTTGAGACTGTGAACAAAGCCCCAAATGAAGGCACATCTGTGTATATGGACTACCTAGACTTGGCCAAGGCCTTTGATATGATCCTCCACTCAGGCATCATTGAAAAACTCACCGAGTTGGGGTCAACCCATATACTGTCAGATGGGTTGCAAACTGGCTCACCAACAGAACACATACAGTCAAAATAGGGGACACCACCTCCACCAGCAGATCCGTTACCAATGGTGTTCCACAGGGATCGGTGATGGGGGCCTGGGGCCCCTATTGTTTGGAATCTACTTCTCAGAAGTATTGGCAGAAACAAAAGGTCTATGGCTGACAAAGTTTGCTGATGACTGCAAACTGGGAGCAGTCATTGAGTACCCACATGATATCAACATTCTACGAGAAGGACTTATGCAAACCAGTGATTGCTGCCAATGTCATGGTCTTAAACTCAATGCAAAAATACATTCTCACCCCCTTTGGGAAAGGCGATGTCCCTGCAGATTACCATATTAATAACAGCACCCTAAGCTCTAAATCAGTGGTGATACATTTGGGCACACAGGTTGACAGCAACCTTAGTTTTGATCATCATGTCTCCATGGTGGTAAGGAAGGCCTTCTACACTGCTCACCTCATAAGGAAGGTCATAGCTTCCAGAACAAAAGAGGCTATAACCCCCATGTACTCTGCCCTCATCAGCCAGTAATAGAGTACACTGCTCCCTTTGGTATGTACCTAAACAGGCACCTGTAGCAACTGGAGAGACCTCAAAGGTTCCTCACACAGAAAATTCAGGGTCTTCAGCATGTCTTATGAGGACAGACTGAAATCACTATCACTATACTCTATATTATATAGACTACTCAGAGGCAACCTGTGCCTTGCATACAGAGCAACCTCTGATCCTACCTCAGTGGAAATGCTGCACATTCGTAAGTCAAATGGTACACAATTCACTCGCTGTAGGGACCTTAATCTAGCATGTGACATCAACAGGACTTGCTGGAAAGACAGAAATGTCTCTCAGAGGTTGCCTTTCCTCTGGAATAAACTTCCAATACAGGTTAAACAGAGCCCCTTGTTAATCCTTTTTAAGCAAAACTTGGACAATTGGATAGGAAACCACAAATTCACCCCAGGGGTTTCACCTGTGTCCATCTTGGACTGGGACAGTTGGTGCTGATTTAGATCTGTTTATAACATAGACAACTCTAGACCCTTAAGGGAACGAGGGTTGAACTTGTCTAGGCTTGTAAGGGCCATAAGGGCATTAGCCTGGTAGCCTGCTATGAACCTATGAACCTACATTCGTGTAAAAGGATGATGACTCTTTTTCTATGTGACAGATCTAGATTTGGGGCCCGGAAAACTGCAAAGCTTGTAACACAACTACAGCTGGACACTAGTCTTGTTTAACACCAATTTGGAGTGTTGAAGAAAGGACAGCGTTTTTTCCAGTTAGATACCCAAATACCTCAAATGGTCATCAGTTTGCAAACAGGATCTATCACAGCCAATGATGCTTCAAATAGAGGAAGCAGTTCTTCAAATGAAAATTATTACTTAAATCTTTGCCATATTAGTGGTACGCAGGATACTTAACAATCAGTAATTTCGCACCAGAAGAAGGCAGAAAAGTAACACTCCACGTTTTTTTATCCAAAAATTGAGCACTTCCGTCCTGGTACACTGGAATTCATCAGAATAAATGTGTACATTGAATCATCCTATTTTATACAGCTCAGCAAATCACGTGGATTACCAATTAAACTAACAAACTAATTGATAAGGAAATTTGAAGTGCTGAACAAATTATTTACAAAAAACATACCACATGCTAAAAATACATCCAGATAAAATATATACATCCAAAATTATTCTTCGGTGCCTTACAAAAAACTTTAAACCTGATCATATATAACAATAAAATCCCACATAAAATTAGATAAAATAAGGGTCTATATTAGAAGACCGACTGTTTAGGTGATCGAACACCTAAACATCGATCTTCTAATATCGAAAGCAAAAAAACGGTGAACGGACGATTTAATGCAGGAAAAGATTTCCCTTGGCTATTCGCCAGAGTTTGCTATTTCCCTACTGTTGAGTGATCTCGGAGTTAGTATATTTAGTCAGATGTAAAGTGATGTTGTTTGTGTTGTGGCTGAGGGACGTCTTTCCCTGGGATGTTCGAGATTGTGCAGTTCGATTTTAGAAGATCGATGTTTAAGTGTTCGATCACCTATACATTTGGTCTTCTAATATAGACCCTAAAATAATCTGCTATGCATCCAAAATTATTCTTTGATGGCTTGCAAAAACTTTAAAACCGATCCTATATAACAATAGAATCTCATAAAATTACATAAAATAAACTTAAAAGCAGCTGGCATCAAAGAATAATTTTGCATGTATATATTTTATCTGGATGTATTTTTAATGTGTGGTATTTTTTTGTGAATAAATTGTTCAGCACTTTAAATTTCCTTATCAATTAACTTGTTAGTTTAATTGGTAATCCATGTGATTTGCTGAGCTGTATAAAATAGGGTAATTTAATGCAAGCATTCATTTTGATGAAGTCCAGTGTACCAGACAAAAACAGTCAAGTTTTGGATAATAAAACATGGAGTGTTGCTTTTGTGCCGTCTTCTGTTGTGAATTTATGAAGTTTTTTTTTGTGATGGTTAAAAATCAGAAATGTAAGTTCTCAAGTTCCCTCGTCAAACTTGTCTGTATGTGGTTTGGTAATGCAGAAGTGCAAAAGACAACCAGGTCATCTGTCCAGAGGAGCACTGATAAACTAGGTACATCCAGGGTGAGATAACCATCTGAGTGAAATTAACATCTTCAGTACCAAACCCTGTGAAACCTCAGTCCAGCAGTTTCACAAATGTCTGGTAGGATAACTGGTTCCACATCCATTCATAATAACCATCAATAAGCAGTATCTTACAATAATTTGAAGAAAGGGGTTGTGGTTCATAGTCACATGTTAAGAGTAGATCAGTAAGACCACTGAACATATGGATTCACTTCATAACACTGAAAGCTCAAAACACTGAAAATGAGAAAATGTCATAATATAGAAGACCAAAACGCTGAAAACTCATAACACTGAAACTCAAAACACTGAAATTCAAAACACTGAAACTCAAAACACTGAAACTCAAAACACTGAAAACACATATCATACATATACTGAGTTTAAACAACATAAATCATAGCACTTTCCACCAAGTTCCACTTAGTGTAGTGAAGTGCAGTCTTGGAGTTGATATATATAAGTAGCAGGGGGTATTGGGGTGCACAGCCCCCCACATGGGGGAGTGAAGGGTGGCTTGTCCCCCTGCTTACACTTGGTGGAAAGTGCTATGATTTATGTTGTTTAAACTCAGTATATGTATGATATGTGTTTTCAGTGTTTTGAGTTTCAGTGTTTTGAATTTTCAAGATTTTGAAGTTTCAGTGTTTTGGTTTCAGTGTTTTGATATTTCAGTGTTATGAAGTGAATCCATATATCACTCTGTACGGCGCTATGGATGATACCCATGAACAGTCAGCGAACTATCACAGTGCTGTATTCAGCACTGAGGTTGTGCTCTTCACCAGACAAAATGTTACATTTTTCAAGTAAATTAATAATGTGCTTAGCCCTGGCTTTAACAGGAAGGCAATTTCTTAAATTTCATAGAAAAAAATGGTGAAAATCTGTGGTTAACTCCACATCAAGGGAATGAGACATTGGGTAACACACAGACTGAATGTATAATGAGGAAGTCTGGCAGTAAGTTGTGATGACCCACCACTGGACCGGTAATCAAAGAGCCTCAATCCTCACCACTGGCACTATTAGGGGAAATACACTGGGAGGATAACATGTACACACGCAGTATTTCCAGATGCAGCTCTCTGCATTTATTTATTTTTATTTTATTTTATTTATTTTACATTTGTTGACCGGGCTGGTCTAGCTGGATATATTTCCATTTTCAGTAGAGGCCCAGGGAGAAAAGCTCCAAACAGTAAAAACATGAAATACAAACAATGAAGGAATGATAATTGTTACAAAGTACATAAACATAGTAGAAATAAAGTATGCATCTTTTTTTTTTTTTTTTTTTTTTTGTCAACCAGTATGTATCATTGTATCATTGTGATCACCAGTTCAGTTCCTCATAAGAGAAATAATGAGGAAAAAAACAAAGAAACTTAGTATGGTATAGACAAATATGAGCACAGGCAAGGAAGGGTTAGTCTGGTTTACTGCATGGGCATAACCAATGTATTTTAAAGTGTGTTTTGAGCTTTTGTTTAAAGAGAGGCAAAGAAGAGAGTGATGTTAGTTCTTTGGGAAGTAGGTTCCATTCTTTTCCCACAGTGTTAGAAAACAGGGAGTTTCCAGCCAAATTGTTAGTTTTGGTTATGCTAGCTAGAAGCTTGTTAGAGGAGCGTAGTATATCTAGGTTTTTATAGGGGATTATGAGATTGGATAGTATAGGAGTTCTATTAGGTTGATAAAATATCTTGTGGGCCATGGTTACTTGGGAGATTTTTAGAAGGTTCTGAATTTCTAGCCAGCCCAACTGCATGAGATTTAGGCAGTGGTGGGTACGAAAAGGATTACCTGTGGCAAATCTGGTGATGTTGTTATAGGCATGCTCTAGTTTGACAAGGTTATTCTTTTTGAGGTTAGTATATATGGGAGAGGCATAAAGAAGAGTAGAAATTAAGTGGGAGTGTGCAATTTGGGTTTTAGCTGCTGGAGTTAAGAAGGATTTGATTCGATATAAGGAACCAGTTTTCTTGTTGATAGTTTTAATGGTGTTATTTATGTGATTACCAAATGTAAGGTTGTTATCAATAGTAATTCCTAACAACTTGGTTGTGCAGTCAGGGTGTATGATAGTATCATTATTGGAAGTGATAGAGAAATCTATTGGGGTGGACTTATTGGTTGGTGTAAAAAGAAGGAGCTTGGTTTTCTTAGCATTAAGAAGGAGACAACGTTTAGTGCATCAAGTGCAATTTCCCTTAAGAGCACACAGAGACCACAGTCAGTCCAGGGTTGGTTTCTCCCTGAGCCCCAATAAGTCTCTCTACTGGCACAGCTATAGAGTTGAGATCTCAGCTGAGTGGCCAAGCCAAGACTTCCAGCACCCTCTCTGTCCAACCACTGCTTCATGCCCCTGCCTAAGTAGCTGACACATGTACTCTTTGAGGTTTGATTTACACACACACACACACACACACACACACACACACACACACACACACACACACACACACACACACACACACACACACACACACACACACACACACACACACACCTGGGAAAGGCTGGCACAGGTTTACTAGCTTATGCTTCCTTTTGCCCAGTCTATAAGGTGGTTATCAGTGCCACCAGCCAACTCCTTATTAGCCACTTTAAGACCCTTAACAAAGGGTGTCCGAGTTTACTGTGTAATATTAATATTGATACAAATGATAGTTTGACGAAGACTAAGGCTATTAGGAGTGTCACCAAATAAATATGCAAGTACTCTCAAAACTTAAATATCTCTACACAGATCAGCCACAATGAAAGGTTTAAATATATTTAATAATAAATAATAAAAGAACAAGAAAATACTCAGTATATATTCATGGTGACATTAGAATTCAAAATCACAGAAAATATTTAAAACAACATTGCAGGACAGTGACAGTCTCAAATAAATAAAGAAAAATATCTAAACTAAGCTTTGCTTTATTCCTGACTATATCTAAGAGAGTTACTATACCCTAGAAACTTTCTTCGACAGGGTAAGGCAGATGTTGTGGTGAATGGTTCTTGTCAGGTCCAAGACAGAATATGAATGCTCTGTCTCACTAAGAGACTTCCCAAATTAATATCTCAAATATTACTGCTAGAATAGCTTGCAGAATGACATAATTTCTTGTCATCTGACTCTATCCCTGGTGAAACCCCCACTGCTGGAAGCTTGGCAGTATTTAGCATCTACCTGTGAAAATACATAGATCTCAGATCTTTGGCAGATGCTACAAGTCATAAAACAATTACATTCCTTCATACTTTCAGGGGTACTAATTAGTTCACTTTGAAGACAATACAGAAATCTCCCTAGTACAGAAATTCTATCTGTTGCTGTATTGAAAACTGTAAGATACCATATTTTATGGCCTAACCATAAAGTAATTTAATTTCTGGTATTTTTCTAAAGTTTACTAGACTGAGGTTAACCTCATGTATCCCAGTTTCCACTATTAAAATATATATACATTTAAACAGTTACAATAGTGCATGTACATTTATGTTCTTTTCCAGTAGGGTACACTGCGCTTACATTTCAAGCACAAGCACTTCATAAAATACCTTTTTAGCCCATGTCTGTACAAACCAGTATACACATGAGATACAGTTCTAATACAGTTGTAACACAAGCTGTGGCTCACCTTCAGTCTCACTGCTACAGAGAAGCTCCCTCCCTGAAGTAGCCGCCTCACTAGTCTTGGTTTCAAGTGTGTGGTCTGTCTGGATCCTCCCCAGTCTACCAGACCCACATGCTTGTCTCCAAGCCTGACAGCATGTAACAGCATCCACACAAGGTACTGTATTATCAAAATCATTCCCTATCAGGACATCTGCAGAGATATCCTTAAACACACCTACTTGCTTGCTTCCTTTTCCACACTCCCAGTCAAGGTGAACCCTAGACAAATGAATCTGGAATGGGGTCCCTCCTAAAGCTCTGACTGGAGTAGACTGCCCAAGCAAGTAGTACTCCTCTTTACCTATTGCAGGCTTCACAATGGTTAGGTCTAAGACTGTGTCTGTCTTAGCAGTGGCCGATTCCCCATCTACTAAGAAAGGATAAAATCTCTTGTGGTAGTTTGGTACCCTTATTGTCTCCAGACAACTTACTGCTTTCATTCTGTCATTCGCACTTACTGGCTGCCCCATCTTTTGTTCCCCACCTTGCCCCCATGGGACATCTGTATGCTACATGGCCCCACTGGTTACATTTAAAACATTTAAACCTTGATCCTGACCATGTACTTGAACTAGTGGCTTCTCCTGCAACTGTTGGACTCTGTTGGGGCAGTTTAAGCTGCCCACTATGGGTTCCCTTAGACCCATGAGCAGCAGTGGGTGTTCCTTTCCTGTGCAGTGATGCCCAGCTCGCTAGGTATAGGTCTCCCTTTTCCCCAACTCATCTGCGCTATTGCATTCTCTATCTGCCAATCAGATTCTCATGTCCTCAGGCAAAGTGCTAAAGGCTTATTCCCTCACCAAAAGGTCTGTCAGCCCTTCAAAAGTGGTGAACTGACACCCACTCACCTATCTATGAAAATAAATGCTTAACTCAGCAATATATTCACACACACTTTCATCTGCCTTGCATCTATGGTCATGAAACTTTTTTCTATAAGCTTCAGGAGTTAACTTAAAACACTCTAATAAACAATTTTAACTGTATTGTAATTTAAAAAATCAGTATCAGACAATTTAGAAATAGCAGTTACGCTTTACCATGGAGCAATGGGGCCAGGAACGATACCAGCGCCCTTGGTCAGCATTATACTGTTTGCAAATCCTTTCAAACATATGAATAAAACTGTCAAAAGTATCACCCTTTGTAAACTGTGGAAGAAATGTATTGACCTTTACTGCTTCTGGGGTTCAGTTACTCCCTTCCCCATTCCCTGCATGACCCTGGTGAAGAGTCAGCATTTCCTTTTCATGTTGCCTCTGCCTCTCATTTTTTTCAGCTTCTAGACTCTGCAGTCTCTCTGCTGATTCTGTTTCCAAATGTTTGACCTCCAGTTCAAATCTCTTTAACTCCAGATGGATTTTTAAGTCCACTGAGGCAAAGTTGAACTATCTATTTTCTGAGAGTTGTACATCCAAATTCCACTCTGGCTGTCCTCCTGGTTCCTGGTCTGTGAATCAGCTGTGACTAAGGCTGCAATCATTTCTTCTTTAGTCAGGTTGGCATGCCCCAGTCCTTTGGCTTGGCACATCTCAGCTTGCCATAATCCTCTGCTGACATCCTTGCCTGCTCTCCCTGACTAACTAAGCTAACAAAAAATAAATACAACTATTGTGATATGAAACTCTGAATGTCTGTCATGTAGCTGCTTGACAATACAAACACCGTCATTAGTGACCACTGTTTACAGGCTACATCAGTTCAATATCCACACCACTGAATCTCAATATGTGGATTTCCCACCACTGCCAACCAATAATGTGATGACCCACCACTGGACCAGTAATCAAGGCTCCTCAATCCTCACCACTGGCACCAGTGGGGGAAGTACACTGGGAAGATAACAGGTACACACACAGTATTTCCAGATGCAGCTCTCAGCATCAAGTGCAATTTCCCTTAAGAGCACACAGAGACCACAGTCAGTCCAGGGCTGGTTTCTCCCTCTTTCTCCAGATCCCCAATAAGACTCCCCACTGGCACAGCTATAGAGTTGAGATCTCAGCTGAGTGGCCAAGTCAAGATCTTCAGCACCCTCTCTGTACAACCAGTGGTTTATGTCCCTGCCCAAGTAGCTGACACACACACTCTTTGAGGTTTGATTTACACACACACACACACACACACACACACACACACACACACACACACACACACACACACACACCTGAAAAAGGCTGGGACAAGTTTACTAGCTCTGCCTCCTTTTGCCCAGTCTATAAGGTAGTTATCACTGCCACTAACCAACTCCTTATTAGCCACTTTAAGACCCTTAACAAAGGGTATCCAATCTTCCTGTGTAATATTAATATTAATAGAAATGGTAGTTTGACGAAGAGCAAGGCTATTAGGAGTGTCACCAAATAAATATGCAAGTTCTTTCAAAACTTAAATATCTCTACACAGATCAGTCACAATGAAAGGTTTAAATATATTTAATAATAAATAATAAAATAACAAGAACATACTCAGTATATATTCAGAGTGACATTAGAGCTCAAAATCACAGGAAATATTTAAAAGAACATTGCAGGACAGTCTCAAATAAATAAAGAAAAATATCTAAACTAAGCTTTGCTGTATTCCTGACTATAACTAAGAGAGTTACTATACCCCAGAACCTTACTTTGACAGAGCAAGGCAGATGTTGTGGTGAATGGTTCTTGTCAGGTCCAAGACAGAATACGAATGCTCTATCTCACTAAGAGACTTCTCAAATTAAAATCTCAAATATTACTGCTGGGATAGCTTGCAGAATGACATCATGTCTTGTCATCTGACTCTGTCCCTGGTGAAACCCCCACTGCTGGAAGCTTGACAGTATTTATCTACCTGTGAAAATACATAGACCTCAGATCTTTGGCACATGCTACAAGTCATAAAACAATTGCATTCCTTCATAATCTTAGAGGTAGTAATTAATTTTCTCAGAAGACAATACAGAAAGCTCCCTAGTACAGACATTATATCTGTTGCTGTATTGAAATTTGTAAGATACCATCTTTTATAGCCTAGTCATAAAGTAATTTCATTTTAGGTATTTTTCTAAAATTTATTAGACTGAGGTTAACCTCCTGTTTCCCAGTTTCCACTGTTAAAATATATACATTTAAACAGTTACAGTAGTGCATATACATTTCTGTTCTTTTTCAGCAGGGCACACTGTGGTTACATTTCAAGCACAAGCACTTTATAAAATACCTTTTTTAACACATGTCTGTACAAGCCAGTTTGATATACACATGGCATACAGTTCTAATACAGTTGTAACACAAGTATCTTATTTAGATCATGTTGATATTCACATATGACATATAATTATTTAGAAAATTCCAGATAGCTGTGCTGGCAGTATCCCCCTTTATCACATAAGTGATCCACAAATTTTAAGTAAGCGATAATTCAGAAGATAAGCACTAATTTTGTTGGCATCTACCATGCACTAAAGAAGCTAGCAGGCCTGCTTATACTCAGTCCTTTGGAAACAGAAAATGAAGGTGTTGAAATTTTATCAGTGGTGATACAAAACAAATGAGCACTTTAGGCTTGAGGAGTGAGGTAACCAAATTAAGGCCAGGTATGAGGCCTAATCTATGTGTGGACAGAAGCAGATTCATAGGCAGTTGTGCATGGTCTGAATTCTCATGTTCCTCTACTAGTGAGTTTGGTGACTTTGTGTTAAAAGTCATCTGGGAAGGATCAATAGGCACTTACTTTTCTCTGGTAAAGTAGTACAGCTTTGAGCATTTGTAGTTTTTTTACATAAAGACTGATTTTCTACCAGAAAGATTATGTCATACAGCTTCAACAGTTGCTTTAGCTCAGTAATCGTCCATGTTTGGTGATCTCCCAATGCTTTGGGTGCTTACAGTTAAGCATTTATTCAGAGCACTGATCAGTAGCTCCTGGTGGTGTTTCAAGCAAAGCAGGCATTTGGAATAACAAGGACTCAGTCTTGATTTCTCTCAAGTTCAAGTGGAAGTTGGCACTTACATTATGTGGTGAGTTTCCAGGTCATGATACTTCTGAGCATTGCTTTTAAGGCCTTTGGGGTTTCAAGCAGCCCAGACAAGTAAAATGGTAATGTGACTGTAACACTTGGAGGTCGGATTGGATGTGGTCAGGTCTATTATCAGTAATGGAATCCAGAAATGAGTGTCTGCCAGTCAGTTGTGATGTTGGGTTCACTTATGACAGTGAAAATCTTTCAGATTTGATGACAAATTACAAAAACATATCAGACTGGTCTCTAATAGTGTGGCAGCAACTGGTAAGGCTAGAAAAAGCATGTGACATCCATACTTCTCAACTGTCCAGATTTTTGCAAAATGTCCAGATTTCTGCCTCTTATTCTTGGTTTGTTCTGCAGAAATTTTTTTTCTGGCAAATCACTGAGGATTGACGTCAGCAAATAATGACATGCATTTGAATTGCAGGCTTTATGTCCCTCAGAAAATGCATGTTAACAGAAAGCCTGTTATTCAAGCAACTTTCTGAGTTTATAAGAGCAATATTTATAATCTGTTCCTATTTTTGGGCTTTTGACCCCCTCCATTATTTTCAGCTTTTTTCATATTTTTTGCACTAAGAGGTTGAGAGGTATGGTAACATCCTATAATCAAATTAATCTTATGGGTAACTACTTTAAAGTGGTATTAGTTTATGTATTGCATTCCTCCCCTTAAGTTAATGGTAAATATGCAATAGACAGAATGACATATATTGTGTTCTGCACTATTCAAAGGATGTCATGCCATACATATGAAGCTTCAGTAATGCAGCAGGTAACATAACACTATCTAATAAAGAGGATTATGAGCGGGACTTTAATCATAACCGGCTTATTACGTATCCAAGGTATGGATGCCTAGAAAGTGAATCTTGGCATCCATGTCATGTACACATAATAAAAAAATGATGATTGGTAACCCAATCATAATTCTTAGTAGTGCATGTATCTTTATATAATAAAGCAAAGCTCACCACAAACTCCAAATAACACACACAACATTGTAAACCACTATGTGAACTAAATTGGCTAGAACTCCCCAAACAACTGTCATATATCCAGCTATCTATTATGCACAACTTAATTTACAAAGCCACTGTCTGCCCTGCTCTAGACAAGATAGTCAAACCCTACATACCTAACAGATCCCTAAGATCAGAGGACAAAAACCTGCTAGCAATCTCTAAACCCTCAAAAAGACCAGGCCTATATCTATACTCATATCCTTTTGCAAAATTATGGAATTATCTCCTTCAAACCACCAGATCAGTCCCAGGCCTGGGTCTCTTCACAGTTTCTTTAAAAGAACTCCTAAATAATATGTGGCTCTGCAGATGTACAACACCTGGCTAATTTCCCCTCTGGCTCAGCTACCTCAATTGCCCCCAACCCTTTTTCTCTTCTGTATCTTCAACCTCCCAGTGTATCTATGAAGCCTCACCACTTTACACTCTTTCTGTCACCTTAATGTCAGCCTGTACTGATTTCTGTCACTCTAAACTTCCACTAAGTCTGTATTTTCAAAACCACAATTCTATTACTATCCACAAGCCTAGACTAAGCTCATGCACTCTGTGCTGCTAATCTGAAATTCTATTTCTGTAGCTCCAACCCTTATGAAGTTCACTGTATTTTAACTGATGTTGCCATGTTTACATGTTCTAACTACATTCTCTGTTAACTTCTCATTATCTTCCAAGAAATCTATTCTAACGAATCTTTGTGACAGGAGTATGTCGTAAAGTTTTAATTAACTGTGCGTTGTAACGTTTTAATCTGTTCTCAGAGTATGTTGTAAAGTTTTAATTAACTGTGCGTTGTAACGTTTTAATCTGTTCTCAGAGTATGTTGTAAAGTTTTAATTAACTGTGCGTTGTAACATTTTAATCTGTTCTCAGAGTATGTCGTAAAGTTTTAATTAACTGTGCGTTGTAACGTTTTAATCTGTTCTCAGAGTATGTTGTAAAGTTTTAATTAACTGTGCGTTGTAAAGTTTTAATCTGTTCTCAGAGTATGTTGTAAAGCTTTACCTAACTGTACATTGTAAAGTTTTTAATCTTTTCATGGATTATGTTTTGCATTGTCTTAAATGTCTGCATGTGTAGCTTTTCTCCCTGGGGCCTCCACTCCGTTTAATACAAGTTACAGAAAAAAATGTGTAGGAGTGCAAAATGTACTTACTTTGAAAGTCAATAAAGCATTACACCTCTCAGCTTCTTTACTTAAGACTTCTGGACAAATCCAAAAATAAATGGCGGAATAAAGTACCAAAATAAGGAACAATTTTTAAATATCGCTCTTATTTGTTTAAAATGTTAGCAGAACAACAGGATTTGCATCAATGTGCACTTTTTGAATATTAAGAAGTATGAAACTCTAATGTCTGGCTTTACTGACTGACTGTAATCTCAGTGATTTAATCCTCAGTGATTTATCAGAAAATCGAACAGTTCTTGAGAGACAGACTAAAAATAAGAGTCACACTCAGGAAAATTAAGAGGCATGGATAGCAGGCTGAACTGATACTATTTAAACTTGTGCCACTGTTCTTTGCCAACATGGTTTGCTGCAGTCCCTAGCTCAATATACAAGCATAATGATACTTAGCAGGGTGCATGACAATTGTTAAGTACTTCCCTTAGTGCTGTTTGGTCTTGCTCTGCGGAAGGTGTTAATTAGTTTAGCAGAAAAATAATATAGTGGTGTAGACTAACAAAATAATCATACACAGCAAAAAGCAAAAGGAGGCACCAGAGCACAGCAGTTAAAATACAAGATTTATTCCAAACAGATAGGTGAGCACTTTCGCAGCTAAAGCCGCTTCAAGAAAAAGCAAAAGGAGGCTCCAGAACACAGCAGTTAAAATCCAAGATTTATTCCAAACAGATAGGTGAGCACTTTCGTAGCCAAAGCCGCTTCATCAAACCTGATAGGGTGGAGTGAAGGGGCAAGTGCTTCATTGCAAATTGTTGACGGGTGCATTTGTCCATTCCTGACTGCTGTTTGATGCATACCGAATTTTAAAAGCCAGCATTGCTTTTGTTGTCAGACCTATCACTTTAGCACTCCATATGTGGTCAAAACTGTAGCAAGCAGTTTGCTACAATTTAAAAAAAGAAAAGCTATGAGTCTTTTTATTTTAAACTAAAGCCTCAGTGGCTTAGAGACAGGACTCATTGAGAACATGAAGGTGACCAGTGGAGTTCCACTGGCATCTGTGCTGAAACCTCTGCTGTTTGGGATCTACATCTTAGATCTACACTTAACAATGAGAATCTATGGTAAACAAAGTTCACAGATGATCATAAGCTGGAGTCATTATCAAGTTCCCCTCTGACACACATACACTGTAACAGGAGTTTACACTTGTTAATAGCTTTTTAATTTTTTTCCCATACACTGTAACAGGAGTTTACACTTGTTAATAGCTTTTTTATTTCTTTCTTTTATTGTATGGTATTGAATTGGTTTAGAAACCACCTTTGCAGTCTTGCATTGACAGGATGTCTAACTAAGAATTTTAAGTCGGGATTTATTATTATTATTATTATCATTAATATTATTATTATGAGTTTTATAAAATGAAAAGAACTGAAAGTAAATTACTGATATTAAGAACATTTTTGGCTCTGTAAACCATCCCTAGTTTTTGGTGATTTTTTTATGTACTTTTGCATATGCAGGTTGAATTTAAGATTATCACCCACTATCATCCCTAATAATTTGATTTCCTAATCATTACTATATTGTGGGGGGAGACTGGAACTCAGTACAGGACCCCAAAACAGATAGATCAAATCACAGGGCTCGCTGTAACACCTCAACACATAAGGACTTAAGAGAACTGAAAGAAGAGTTTAATTTATTTGACCCAAACATTTTTCTAGACCATGCTCAGAAAAAGGGTAATTACACCTTTTTCTCTAGCTGTGCCAAAAGTTGGTCCAGAATAGACTTTTTTCTTATTTCCAAGGCATTCTACACCATGAATATTTCCTTTACTCAATCTCCCAGATCTATATCTGACCATTCCAAGATTTCCATGGGTATTCACCGACGAAATAGGGGCTTAACAGATCATATTGACATCTGTTGGCGGCTGAACCCCAAGCTCCTGGAGAGAGAGGAGATTACCTCTCAAATTGACGAATACCTGGATCACTTCCTTGACTCCAGGAAATCCTTTCAAGCTCCTTTAGACTGTGAATGGGCCGCGGTTAAATCAACGATCAGGGGCTTCTTGTTAAATAAAGCCGCATACTATAAAAAACTTCGGAACGAAAAAGAAAGGGACCTTACCACTCAACTTAATAAAGTGGAAATGGAGTCGCAAGTGAAACACACTCCCCTGTTGGAAGAACGTATGTTACAACTACAAAAAGACTTAATATCCCTACACGCAGAGAACTTGAGCTTTCATGAGATCAAGTCAGTGGCCTTATATGCAGACGTAATACACTCTCCCTCCAGTTTCCTGGCCAGGGCGATCAACCTCACCAAATCCTCTACTTTTATACCGGAAATTCATTTCCAGGGAAAGGAATTCCAGCAACCTAACGAGATTATTGAAACTTTTGAAAGCATTTTCAAACAAACCTATGGCCCCATAGATAACTTAGTTAACGAATCAAAAGTACAATCCTTTCCCAAGAATTTTAATTTCCCCAAACTAACGGAGAGTCAGCAGGAACTGCTAGAAAAAGAGATAACCACACAAGAAATCCTCGCAGTTATTAACAACCTGAAGCCTAACAAATCCCCTGGCCCAGACGGATTTACAGCTGAATTTTATAAAACATTTAGCACGAAAGTCTCCAAAATATTGAACTTATTGTTTAGCCATATCACAGCCAATGGCTTTAAAGATATCCATTTAAATGCCTCCAGAACGATTTTCATTCTAAAACATAATGCAGACCCTAAAATCCCGGGGAACTACAGACCCATATCCCTAATAAATTTGGACATGAAAATTCTGGCCCAGGTCCTAGCTAACAGGCTGAAAGCCGTTATTTCACATATCATCTCTTCTGAGCAATCTGGCTTTATACCGGGCAGACAAACTAATGATCAAATGTTGTTACTGGAAGCCTTGATTCATCACTCTAATACGGCCAAACACCCCATGTACGCCCTAGCGGTGGATGCATCCAAGGCATTTGACAGATTGTGTACGAACTTCTTATTTGCCGTCTTACCCTTCTTTAACATTCCATTCTCATTCTTAGACAAAATAAAAACCCTGTACTCCACAGCGTACACTACTATTCATATCAATAAACACTCTTCTAATAGAATCAACATGGTCAACGGGGTCAGATAGGGCTGCCCCCTTTCTCCTCTCTTATTTAATTTATATATGGAACCTTTATTTATGCTCATTAAACAAGCCACTTTCTTCCATCCACCTAGTATTTATAACTTAAAGATCCCCCTATCGGCATATGCTGACAACCTTAATATATACTTCACCCTTCCGGACTCGGACCCAAAAAAAATTTTATCTGCAATTTATACTTTTTCCAACTTAGCGAACTACAAACTTAATAGTGAAAAATCATTAATATTCCCTTTAAACATTCACGCTAGAATACCTAACATAACTTTAAAATCAGAGATCAAATCAAAAGAACAGCTTAATTATTTAGGTATTCAATTCTCCCACGGTAACCATAAGCACTTTCAGGACAACGTGATTAGGTATTGGTCAAAGATTCAAAATGATATCAATAGATGGTCTATGCTTAAGATCCCTTTCTTAGCAAGAACAACAGTGATTAAGATGAACATTCTTCCTAGACTCTTATATCTGTTTCATGCAACCACAAGTATCTTACATAACAATTTCTTTAAAAAAATTATATCTTCTATCTCTAAGTTCGTGTGGGCCCCCAAATCGGTCAGGATTAGCTACGCAAAACTCATTTATCCTAAAGAACAGGGTGGTCTAGGTCTACCCGACTTTAAAACCTACTATGAGATAATTAACGCCAGTAGAGTCTTAAAGATAGCGTCTTATCACAAAGACAATAATAAGTGGGCCCCGACATGGGTGATTCTGGGTAATAACTATATCAAATCACTAAAATTTAGTCCTATCGCGCTCCCTTTTCTGGATGATGCAAATTTAGGCAGACTGAAACTTACAAAAGGTCTATTATATAGCATAAAATCTCTTCAGGCCCTACTCAAATCTCTGAAGCTACTCCATTCCTTCATAACTTTACAGCCACTTCACCTCAACCCCAACCTTCAACTAAATGGGTGCATGTTAAACTTGGTGCAATATCCTCTCCTTTTGAATACTTCTATCTCTGATTTTTTCCCCTATAGACATCAGACAATTTCTAACCTAAGAGTCAGTCTGAACTTGCCCAAGAAGTACCTGTCTATTCTACGACAGGTTAGGTAGTTGATTAGTAAATACTTAGACCACCCCTTTGTCTCAGACGAAGATATTTCAACGTAAAACATTAAAGAAACTCCTGCTCAGTAATAAAGGGATGACCTCAAACACATACAAGGTTACCATGGCAATCAGGTTCCAGAACGAGATCAATGTCTCAAAATTCTGGTTAAATATTAATCCATCCATAACTCAAAACTTAATAGCTCAGGCTATAAAACGAAGCTCTAAAGCAATTCCTCTCAATAAGTTGAAATATACTCAGCTAATGATCTTGAACAATGCATATTTTACCCCTGAAGTTCTGAGTAAGCGATATCCTGATCTATCCCCTAATTGCAGTTATTGCTCCAACCAAACTGCGGATATTATCCATTTGTTCTGGAGTTGCAAATGTTCATATAAGTTGTGGTGTGCCCTGAGAGTGATACTTGAGAAAATTGGCTATGAAAAATCTACCCTTTCATGGGAATTTACCATTCTACACATCCCACCACTGGGCTTATCCGAGAGGAAATGTAAGATTTTGATCCCTATTTTTATGTTAATTAAATATTACATTTCCCTAAATTGGAGAAGTAGACACACCCTCTCGTGGGAAGGCTTCAAGCACATAGCTATCAAACTTCTCAGGGCTCACAAATACCTGTTCCACAATATCAAGCAAAAATCAGTTACTAAAGAATGGTGGAGTATTATGTCTGAATCTATTCTCAAATGACAAATGATGATGAATTATATTTAATTGAATTTCTCAGCTTATTTTCTTTCTTTTGGTTCTCGGACAACATGCTTTTCTCTCCATCATAATGCAAGTTATGGATAGAATTAGTCATTGGGCATTGTAGTTTATGTATATAGTTTTGATTTTATTGTATGAGTATTGTATTTTCTGTTTGCCTTCTGTATTTTATTTGATGTTCAGTGTTGTATCTATTTTGCTGAAAAGTTTCAATAAAGAGAATTATACCAAAAAAAAAAATAATTTGCTATGAGAATTGACTTCAGTGGTTATATTATTAAAAGAGAGGATTTTAAATTTATTTTTTTTTCACAAAACTCACAAAAGAGGGATTTGGGGAAAAAAGTTGTTTTGTTTTGGTTGTACATGAGTTGTGAGGTAGTAAACCATATTTCAGTGGCTGTTAAAGCTTCCTGAGTTATTTTTGGAGCTGTGCCAGATAGTCTGATGTGCATATGAGTGTGTAGTCATCTGTGTATTGTATTGGGGAGGCCTGTTATGGAGATGTGTGGAGTGTATTAGTGAGAATGTTAAAGTGGTGGTGGTGGTGGGGGAGCAAGGATAAAGCTTTGAAAAAACTAACAAAAATTAGGGATGCTTTACAGAGGGAAAAACATTTCTCACCAGTGCAACTAAAACTGCACTATCCACTACTTTCTGCCTCCCTGCACTAATTTATGGTGCTCCTATTCTAACTGACCTCCAGACATCATAAAATGCAAAATCTGAACAATGCTATCATAAAGTGGTTACATTCGCAACAAATACCCCTTTCAGAACCCACCACTGTAAAGCACTAAAAGGCCTAAATTGGTTAGAAATACCCTATCAACTAACATATACACAGCTTCTTAGCACATATAAATTTATCCAGCATCCACCTAAGCAGAATGTGTATCCTTTCATAAAAAAAACTCTCTAAATATACGGAGTAATGTCTCATTTTTGTTCTTACTGTCTGTATCTGGAATTGCATTTCTTTTAATATCAGGTTCCATAACATGGCATTCTGTAATGGAACAGACTGCACATACTTTTACTACCTGAATTACTATATGCATTTAATTTTTCAGAACAACCTGCTTCCACTAGTATGAAGAAATTGGTATTGCAGAATTATTACACAACATATTATTGAGGTGAGAACTGCCAACCTCTGGTAAATATTCTGCATTTAAGGTTATATGAAGTTAGCATACAATTTATCTGAGACCTTTGATACAAACATTTCTACACCACTTATTGCAAAACACATTGTTATGCAAGCATTGTGAGTCACATTCTTAAGAAACAATGACTTTTAGAAAACACAAAAGAAGGCATGATGCCTTCTAACAAGGGCAATGCACAAATCTGTGTGGAGGAGAACCTGTATTAACAAAGTTAACTGTAGTTTTAGTTCTGATACTAATGAAGACAGCCGCGGTGGTGCAGTGGTAGCATTGTCGCCTCACAGCAAAAGGTTCTCCAGTTCAATTCTCAGATGGAGTGCCTTCTGTGTGGAGTCTGCATGTCCTCCCAGCAGTCGAGTGGCGTTCAAAAGACATATGTGAATGGGTGTGCCTTCATTGAAAGTTGGGTGTTGGGCTGGCACCTCGGCACCATAAAAATCAACTGTCAATCATTAGCGGACCGGAGTTCCGCTGTGGCGACCCCTAACTGGGAAAAGCCAAAAGAAAAAAAAAACTTGAAGACTATGGCAAGACATCTAGTGTATACTTATCAATTTTTTTTTAGAAGTAGAAGCTTAATTTGTTTGTATTGTATTCATAAATAAAAAAAAATGCAGTAATAATGTGAGTGAGCAGCGACTCATGGGGAGCGGGTAATTCAGAGAAACAAGCAGTGCAATTGTTTTCAAGGAAAAATAGTGTACTGCACGTGATATGCTAATGGCTGTATAATAACATGAAAATAATTGAAAAACATACTAAGGAGAGACATTGTATACACAAATGTTAAAATAAAAAAAATTGCAGCATGATTCAGAACTGTGTAAAATTAGAACAATATACTGCAGTGGTCAGTTATTTTGAACACTAGCATTTTTGTTATAAACAAGTAAATTAGTGCTAGGATGATAGAAGTGGCATCTACAGTAGCTAAACAATACGTGTTAATATCTGCATTGGGAAACGGTCGTCTTATTGTTATTTGTTGTGGAAGAGTCCACCAGAGGCTAACATACCTTCACCTGCAGGACTGGCACACTGTCAACCACTACAGTGTGGATAGAAATACCACACAGGTGTTAGTTGATGTGTCATCTTTACATGGAATCAAGGGGGATGCATGGAATTCCTATCCTAGTGGGCACAAAAGTCATTGACTGAAGCCACCTTGCTGTTAAGGCCCCATTTAATTGCTCCACAGGGTATCCAGTATATTAACCATAAGGTCTTCCACTCCATCAACTATAAGGTAGTGTGTAATGTCCAAAGGTATTATATACAATATACTTCTGTACCATCTAGACAGTTCCCATGATTTCCACACCTGGCAAACATGCAACATCTACTAGATTTTCATGCGGCATGACATTCCACACTGGCATATAGTTGATAGTTGCACATGGTGCTACTCACTTCATCCCCAATAGTTTGGTCTCATGAAAACAGGTAACAAAGAACTCATAATTATGTCCAGTACTGTGCTTTACAAGTGATGCTGGATACACCTTGGACTGTGCCTTATGATTCCCATCTGTAGCCTCCAGATCATAGCAGAAATGGCATATAACACAGCACTGTCTCAGGCAAATATAACTGACTGTGTGTTTGGGATGCTGAAGACCCAGTTTTGCCACTTGACTACATTTGGTGGCACATTGCAGTATGTATGCTTTTTTGTGTGACTCTTTGCTCCCATTGCCTGTTGATCATCAGCTCCCTCATCAAATCAGTTGACCCATTAATTCGTCACTACTGGCATGATAGACATCTTGAAGCACAATAATTCAGACAGCCATCTTGGATGGTTCAATAATTTTTCTTCTTTTCTCCATGACTCAAGCCACATGTAGCTGAAACGGCATTGGGAAGGGACATGCAATAGACTGTCTTTGGAGGATATCCCCTTACATTTGCAAGGGGTGTTCCATCCAAGAAGTCCAGCTCCTCCCCTCATAGCAAGAGATGTGATTTCTCCAGGTTCGATCAGAAAAATCTCACTACCCAGTGTGCTACTAGGTGTGTACAAATCCCTTTAATCCCACTGGGAGAGGTGAATGGGTCACAGCCCTTCACTCCACGTCCTCCTTGCCTGGGTCCTCCACTGCCAATGCCATTAATCACACCCTGATCACCTGGGTATAGTCAGAGCTCTATCACTCAGTGCCATGGAGCCAGGCAGGTGCACTGCAGTGTACTCTGGGAAGATATTTATGTTCTGCCCCATGGTACAAAACATAGTTTTAGAAAAGCAGTTAAAAAATGAAACACAGTAGCACTGCATGACATATCTATAGCAGCACCAGCAGAGGAGGATACAGGTGAAGAGTCATCAAAGGAACTGGTGACAGTGGAGTGAGGTATCACATGTGAGACAGAGTCAGACATAACACATCACAGCACCAACACAGATGGTATCTGGTCCACGACTATGGGCCATAACAAAACAAACAGAGAATAAAACTGATTCATGTAACAACACAACCAGGTTATGTATTACAATTCACTGAATGGCTATGCTGTTCATCAGACATTACTGCAGTGATACAGATCACAGGATTGGGCGGTGTATAGTCATCACAGTTTGCATAGGAGTGGTGGGGACAGTGACATGGGACAGTATTTCTAATACAGGTGGAAGAATCTTGGGTTGTGGATGCAATCACCATGCACTTGTCAGGGAGGAGTTAAGGATCATTTCTTCCAATGATGGGGTGGAGCTTCCTTGGGTAGATTAAGAACAGTGGGATAATACTAGGTAAGTGGTCACAGGGACAATGAGATGTCTAGCTGCATCTTCCGTTAAGTAGACACACTTAAATGTTCTTAGCACTCTTTATGAGTACTTCAAAGTGGTTACACCTTCCAAATCAAACAGGGCTGTACTTGATACCACTGATGTAAATTTGTGTTTTCCCTTCAGTCATCAATACTAGCCTTAAAGAAAGACAAAGTAATACTTTACTTGACCTGTATTTGTAGCTTATTCCATAGGCTGGGAATATCTTGAGTTAGGAACTTTTACATCCCACGAGTCTTGTTTATTTGTTGGTGGTAATTTAGGCCCCAAGTTCAGGTGTTTGTAGAGACATTGGTTTGGTGAAGAAATAGGAGGCCAAATATGAAGAGTCTTTCATGGCTCAAAAAGTGAGATACAGGTACCTCAGAGCAGCTGGTAGGCTAAAGACTATAAAGAAAGTTGTGCTAATCTGTCAGGATAATTGAAGGATTTAACTTCTTTAATTGAGGCCTTTCCAGTTTAGTGATATGTTGTTTGCATATACAGAAGGGGCTCAATATGCGATGATGGGTCTGACAAGGGAAGAGTACAGAGGTAAGATGACTTCTCTGGATCGTGAAAATATTCACATGGAAATTAACTGCTGGCTAGTTGTACCAGGTGGCTCTGTAATGACAGTGATAAAAGACAAATAGTTCATGGCATGGCATAATAAACTGGCAGTATGCTTAAGAACCCAATTGCAGCCTCTCTTGAGTCAGCCTGTAATATTTGGCATCTTTGACCCAGGAATGAGCACAGGTATGCACTGCTCACTGTAAGGATGCAGGGCAGTGGGTGTATTGAAATGTAGCACCCAGATTTACTTGTCCAGTCAGGTATCACCATAGTGGCACTGGAATTTCATCAGCCATGACCATGGGAGTGTCCATATCCAGAGGCAGAGGTAGCCATAGACTGTGGAGACTGACGCTGTGGCTGGTATGGCATATGCCATCTATGTAAGCTTGCCATATGACTGTAATTTGTGCATCTATCTCCTAGCATAGCCATGGCAGCCAGCTGTCTGCATTCTTATACCTGCACTGATAGCTACCACATAGGCCACCAGTGCAGTCCACAGGTGTGACTGCTCCAGGTCCTTATACACCATGTCACATTGCATGCAAGGGTACCATCCCAGTCTGGGAATATCCCAGACTCATGATGCAATGGCTACCTACTTATCTCTCCCTACAGCCTGACAGTACAGTCCTCTTGTGCCATCTGTGGTAGTTACACGTGTAGCAGGAGTGAGGCTGACAGCTCCCTTACATTTGACCATCATGTTAAAATAGTGGTTACAAAATCATTTTACCTTGCACATCTCATAGGAAAAAGGTATTTCTTCACAAGTAACAGAAGTCCTCGCCTCCTTCTCTGCATTGATTAGATCCATTATTGAGCACTTCACTCCCCTTGGGATATACTTTACTAAGGAAATAATGTCATTGGAAAGACCCCAGAAGTTTGTAGCTAAAAAGATCAGGTTCATAAAAGATCTAAGGTACAAAGACTGGAGGCTTTACCCCTGTACTCAATTACATATAGATTCCATAGAGGTGACCTGTATCTTACTTATAAGTTTATAAGAGATCCAGTAGTCCAAGAACTCTTATACCTCAATAAATCAAACAGCCCAGCTAACACTAGGGCCAGAGGCCTAAATCTACAAATGAATAAGACAAAGACAAGCTACTTCCAAAGATGAATAAACTACCATTTTTTATTTGTTTCTTCTACTGTATGGTATTAAATTGGTTTAGAAACTACCTTTGCAGTCTCACATAGATAGGATGTCTAATTAAGAATTTTAAGTTGCTATTTATTATAATTATAATTATTATTGTTATTGTTATTATTATTATCATTAGTTTTATAAACTGAAAAGAACTAAAACTAAATTATTGACACTAAGAAAGTTTTTGGCTCTGTAAAGCATCTCTAGTTTTTGATGAGTTTTTTTATGTACTTTTGTAGATGCAGGTCGAATTTAAGATTATCACACACTATCATCCCTAATAATTTGCTATGAGAAGTGACTTCAATGGTTATATTATTAAAACAGAGGATTACATTTTTTTTTATGAAAGTGGGATTTGAAGGAATTTTTTTTTGTTGCTTATGATTTGTGAGTTAAAAAACATGTTTCAGTTGTTAAAGCTTCCTGAGTAATTTTTGGAGTTGTGTCAGATTGTCTGACGTGCATATGAGTGTGTAGTCATCTGTGTATTGTATTGGGGAGGCCTGTTATGTAGATGTGTGGAGTGTATTAGTGAGAATTTTAAAGTGGGGTGGGCTAAGGATAAAGCCTTGAAAAAAAAAAATCACAAAAAATTGGGATGCTTTACAGAGGCAAAAACTTTCTCACCAGTGTAAGTAAAACTGCACTACCACTACTTTCTGCCTCCCTGCACTAATTTATGGTGTTCCTATTCCAACTAACCTCCAGGCATCGTAAACAGCAAAACCTGAACAATGCTATCATAAAATGGTTACACTTGCAACAAATACCCCTTTCAGAACCCACCACAGTAAAGGACCAAAAGCCTAAATTGGTTAGAAATACCTCATCAACTAAAATATACACAGCTTCTTAGCACATATAAAATTATCCAACATCCCCCTGCTTAGAATGTGTATTCCTTCATAAAGAGAACTCTAAATATAGGGAGTAATGTCCCATTTTTGTTTCTACTGTCTGCACCTGGAATTACATGTCTTTAGTATCAAATTCAATAACATGGCATTCTGTTATAGAACAGACTGCACATACTTTTACTACCTGAATTACTATCTGCATTTCTTTTTTCAGAACAACCTGCTTCTACTAGTCTGAAGAAATTGGCATTGCAGAATTATTACACAACATGTTATTGAGATGAGAATTGATGACCTCTGGTAAATATTCTGCATTTAAAGTTATATGAAGTCAGCATAAATTTATTTGGGACCTTTGATACAAACATTTCTACACCACGTATTGCAAAACACATTGTCGTGGGTCATATTCTTAAGAAACAATGGCTTTTAGAAAAAATAGAAGAAGGCATGATGCCTTCTAATAAGTGCAATGTGCAAATCTGTGTGGAGGACAACCTGTATTAACTAAGTTTAATTTTAGTTCTAATACTTGAATTCTAATGAATACTATGGCAAGACATCTAGTGCACACTTACCGATTTTTTTTAGAAGTCCAAGATTAATATGTTTGCGTTGTATTCAGAAATAAAAAAATACAGTAATAATGTGGTGAGCAGCAACTCATGGGGAGGGGGTGATTCACAGGAAACTAGAGAAACAAGCAGTGCAACTGCTCTACAGGAAAAATAGTGCACTGTACGTGGTACGGAAATGAGTGTATGATAACATGAAAATAAATGCCAAAGTACTAAGGCAAGCCATTGTATATACACATTAAAATAAAAAAAAAAAAATTGCAGAATGATTCAGAACTGTGTAAAATTAGAACAATAAACTGCAGTGGTCAGTTATTTTGAGCACTAGCATTTTTGATATAAACAAGTAAAGTAGTGCCAAGATGATAGAAGTGGCATCTACAGTAGCTAAACAATATGTGTTAATATTTGCACTGGGAAACAGTCATCTTATTGCTACTTGTTGTGGAAGGGTCCATCAGAGGCTAACATACCATCACCTGCATGACTGGCACACTGTCAGCCATTACAGTGTTGACAGAGACACCATGGAGGTGTTCATAGACATTTATCATCTTTACATGAGATCAAGGGGTATGCATGGAATTCCTATCCCAGCGGGCACAAAAGTCATTCACTGAAGTCACATTACTGTTAAGGTCCCATTTAATTGCTCCACAAGGTATCCAGTATATTAACCGTAAGGTCTTACACTCCATCAACTATAAGGTGGTGTGTAGTGCCCAAAGGTATTATATACAATATACCTCTGTACCATCTAGACAGTTGCCATGATTTCCACATCTGGCAAAACATGCAACCGCTACTAAATATTAATGCAGCATGGCATATAGTTGATAGTTGCACACGGTGCTACTCACTACATCCCCAATAGTTTGGTCTCATGAAAACAGGTAACAAACAACTCATAATTGTGTCCAGTACTGTGCTTTACAAGTGATGCTGGATATACCTTGAACTGTGCCTTATGATCCCCATCTGCAGTCTCTAAATCATGGCAGAGATAGTATATAACACAGCACTGTCACAGGCAAATATAACTGGCTGCGTGTTTGGGATGCTGAAGACCCATTTTTGCCACTTGACTACATTTGGTGGCACATTGCAGTATGCCTTTTTGTGTGACTCTTTGCCCCCATTGCCTGTTGATCATCAGCTCCCTCATCAAATCACTTGATCCATTCATTTGTAACTACTGGCATGATGGAGAACTTGAAGGGGCCATGATTCAGACAGCCATCTTGGATGGTTCAATAATTTTTCTTCTTTTCTCCATGACTCAAGCCACATGTAGCTGAAAAGGCATGGGGGGGGGGGCATGAAATATGCTGTCCTTGGAGGATATCCCCTTACATTTGGAAGGGGTGTTCCATCCAAGAAATCCAGCTCCTCCCCTCATAACAAGAGATGTGATTTCTCCAGTTTTGATCAGGGAAGTCTCAGTACCCAGTGTGCTACTAGGTGTATACAAATCCCTTTAATCCCACTGGGAGAGGTGAATGGTTCATAGCCCTTCACTCCACTTCCTCCTTGCCTGGCTCCTCCATTGCCAATGCCATTAATCAGACCCTGATCATCTGGATACAGTCAGAGATCTATCACTCAGTGCCATGGAGCCAGTCAGGTGCACTGCAGTGTACTCTGGGAAGATATTTATGTTCTGCCCCATGGAACAAAACATAGTTTTAGAAAAGCAGTTACAAAATGAGACACAGTAGCACTGCATGACATATCTATAGCAGCACCAGCAGAGGAGGATACAGGTGAAGAGTCATCAAAGGAACTGGTGACAGTGGAGTGAGGTATCACATGTGAGACAGAGTCAAACATAATGCATCACAGCACCAACACAAAGATGGCATCTGATCCACGACTATGGGCCATGACAAAACAGAGAATAAAACTGATGCATGTAACAACACAACCAGGCTATGTTCATAGGTTTATAGGCTGATACTAGGCTATCTGCCCTAGGGCATTTATAAGCCTAGCCAGAGTGTGTTTGGCTTTCGCCACCCTTTTAGATTAGTTGACTGTGCCTCTGTATAGTAGGTCACAGAAGGTAGCCCTTTTATGGTTAGTTTACTGTACCTCTGCCAAGCAGGGACACAGAAGAGATCCCAGGGGTAAACTTACAATCTCCCATCCACCCGTCAAGATTTCTCTTGAAGAGGGTCAGTGAGGGGCTCTGCCTAACATGGATTGGGATTTTGTTCCAGAGTGAGGGGAGCCTCTGGGATATGAATCTGTCCCTCCAGCATGTCCTATTTATTTCTGTGCTGAGGTTTAAGTCCCTAGAGTGTGTAGCTCTAAGGGATTTGGATTTCCTGAGGTGAAGCATGTCCATTAATTTTGGGTTGGACATGGCTTTATACGTCAGACACAGATCGCCTCTGAGTAGGTACTGGAGTTTCTTTTGCTGAACTGCATAGGGCATCTGTTTGAGCCCCTTGATCCTCTTGGTGAGGTACTTTTGGGGTCTTTCCAGTTGCTGCAGGTGTCGAGTAAGGTACATCCCAAATGGGGCATTGTATTAAATTATGGGCCTGATAAGTGATGAGTAGAGGGGCACAATGACCTCTCTTGATCTAGATGTGAATCCTTTCATGATAAGGTGGGCTATATAGAAGGTCTTTCTAACCACTTTGGCAACGTGATTGTCAAAGGAGAGATTGCTATCTACTTGGGTCCCCAAGTCCCTAATTACTTCTTCCAGATTAATGGATTACCACCTATGTGGTAATTTGTGGGCACTTTGTTTTTCCCAAAGGGGATGACTATGCACTTTTTGGTATTTAGCTTTAGGCCATGGCTCTGGCACCAGTTATCCATTGCTGTGAGACCCTTTTGGAGGATGCTTGTGTCAGCTGGAGAGTCGATTACGGCACCCAGTTTGCAGTCATCTGCAAACTTGGTCAGCCATAGTCCACCCGTGTTAGCCTGTACCTCGGAGAAATATATACCGAACAAGAGAGGTCCCAGGACTGAGCCTTGTGGACGCCACTTGTAACTGGTTTAGAGTCTGACATGGCACCTGCTATTCTGACCATGTGGGTTCTATCCCTGAGCCAGTTTGCAAACCATCTTGTGACATAGGGGTTGATATTTAAGCTGGTGAGCTTATTTATGATGCCCGTGTGGGGTATTGTGTCGAAGGCTTTTGCGAGGTCCAGGTAGGCTGTGTGGACTACCTTCCCTTCATCTATGGCTTTGGTAACAGTTACCAAGAAGCTGACCAGGTTCAAGAGGCAAGATCTGCCCTTAACAAAGCCGAATTGGGTAGGATCCAGTGTCTAGAGGTTCCCAATGTCTTTGTTTATGATTTCCATGATGATACGCTCCATAGCTTTGCAGACCAGGCTAGTCAGGCTTATAGGGCAATAGTTTCCGGGGTCTGTTGTGGCACCACCTTTGTGGAGTGGGACCACTGTTGCTGTATGCCATTCCTTGGGTACATATCCTGTAGTAAGGCTGAGATTGAACAGTGACTTTATATGAGGGTTTAGTTCTTCTTGGAGCTCATGTAAGATGCAGCCCGGGACACTGTCTGGTCCCATTGATGCTGTGTTTTTTGCTTTGGAGAGGGCAGCTCTCACCTGTGCATCTGTGATCTCAGGAAGGCTACACTCTGTTGGGATAGACATTTGCTTTTTTGGGGGAGAAGGGGGGGGGGAGAAGTTTGCACTGAACCTTTCTGCTAGGATGTTGGCAATGTCTGTGGGTTCAGTGTATTTTTTGTCATTTTGCACTAACTCAGAGCATATCTGGGAGTTGCCTCCCAGGTTTCTGACATAACTAAAGAAGGCCTTGTGTTTATCTTTAGTGTTTTGTGCAATTTTTCTTTCGAAGCTGGCCTTAGATGATTTTATGATTTATGATTTTATGTATTGCAGTTCACTGAATGGCTGTGCTGTGCACCAGATATTACTAAAGTCACACAGATCACAGGGTCGGGCAGTGTGTAGTCATCATAGTTTCCATAGGAGTGGTGGGGACAGTGACAGGGGACAGCATTGCTAATACAGGTGGAAGAGTCTTGGGTTGTGGATGCGGTCACCATGCACTTGGCAGGGAGGAGTCAGGGATCATTTCTTCCAGTGATGGGGTGGAACTTCCTTGGGTAGAATAAGAACATTGGGATAATACTAGGTAAGCGGTTACAGAGACAATGAGATGTCTAGCCATATTTACCGTTAAGTAGACACACTTAAATGTGCTTATATGAGTAGATGAGGGTAAGGTGGTTCACACAGCCTATCTAAATCTCAACAAGGCTTTTGACACCATCCCCCACTATGGAATTATAGATAAACTCACTAAACTAGGTACAAATCCCTATGTCACAAGATGGGTTGCCAAGTGGCTCACTGACAGAACCCACACTGTGAAAGTAGCAGGCTCCAAATCCGACTTCAGACCAGTGACAAGTGGAGTACCACAGGGTTCAGTGCTGGGCCATCTCCTGTTTGGTATCTACTTCTCAGAAGTACAGGTTAACACAGAAGGTCTTTGGCTAATGAAGTTCGCAGATGTCTGCAAACTAAGAGCCATAATCGAAACTCCTAACGATGTGGACATCCTACAAAAGGGCCTCACTGAGAGAAATGCCTGATGTCAAAACCATGGCTTCAGGCTCAATGCCAAAAAGTGCATTGTCATCCCTTTTGGTAAAAACTCTGTACCCATAAACTACCACATAGGTGGTAGTCTACTTAACACTGAAAGTGTGATATGAGACCTTGGGACACAGGTGGACAGTAGTCTCTCCTTTGATAATAGTCAGGAAATCCTTCTACATGGCACACCTCATCACAAAAGGTTTCTCATCCTGGAAAAAAAGAGGTCATTGTTCCCCTCTACTCATCACTCATTAGACCCATTATAGAGTACAACGCCCCTTTTGGTATGTACCTCACAAGACATCTACAACAACTCAAAAGGCTGCAGAAATACCTCACAAAGAGGATTACCGGCCTCAAAGAGATGCCCTACGCAGACTGTCTCAAAAAACTCCAGCTTTACTCCATTGCATATTGTCTACTCAGAGGCGATCTCTGCCTAACTTACAAAGCTATGTCAAACCCAGAGCTTTTAGACATGCTCCACTTAAAGAAATCCCAATCCCGCCGAGCTACACGCTCTAGGGACCTAAACCTTGTCACCACAATAAACAGAACATGTTGGAGGGATAGAGTCCTGTCCCAGAGACTTCCCATACTCTGGAACAAACTACCTATCTATATCAAACAAAGCTCCTCATTAGCACTCTTCAAGAAAAATCTTGATGATTGGATGTGAGATAGCTAATTCACCCCAGGGATCACTTCTGCGGCTCTGCTCGACAAGGGCACAGGAAAATACTTTTCTTGTGTGGCGAAAGCCAGGGTACCTTTTTGGATAGGCTTATATAGGCCCTAGGACCAATAGCCTAGTATCAACCTATGAACCTATGAACCTAATAGTGGTTACCTCCCAAATCAAACAGGGCTGTACTTGATACCACTGGTGTAAATTTGTGTTTTTCCTTCAGTCATCAAGATTAGCCTTAAAGGAAGACAAAGTAGTACTTTGCTTGACCTGTATTTGTAGCTTATTCCATAGGCTGGGAATATCTTGAGTTAGGAACTCTTACATCTCATGAGTCTTGTTTATTTGTTGGTGTAAATTTAGGTCCCAAGTACAGGTGTTTGTAGAACAATTGGTTTGGTGAAGAAATAGGAGGTCAAATACGAAGGGTCTTTCATGGCTCGAAAAGTGAGATACAGGTACCTCAGAGCAGCTGGTAGGCTACAGAGTATAAGGAAATTTGTGCTAATCTCTCAGGAAAATTTAAGGATTTAAGGTCTTTAATTGGGGCCTTTCCAATTGAGTGATATGTTGTTTGCAAATACAGAAGGGGCACAGTATTTAGTGATGGGTCTGATAAGGGGAGAATACAGAGGTAAGATGATTTCCCTGGATCTTGAAAATATTCCCTGGAAATTAACTGCTGGCTAGTTGTACCAGGTGGGTCAGCTGTAATAACAGTAATAAAAGACAAATAGTTCATGGCATGGCATAATAAACTGGCAGTATGCTTAAGAACCCCATTGCAGCCTCTCTTGAGTCACTCTGGTAGAATATTGGCATCTATGACCCATGAATGAGCACAGGTAAGCACTGCTCACTGTAGGGATGCAGAGGAGTGGTTGCATTGAACTTTAATATCCAGATTTATTTGTTCAATCAAGTGTCACCATAGTGGAACTGGAATTGCATCAGCCATGGCCATGGGAGTGTTCATATCCAGGTGTGGAGACTGAATCTGTGGCTGGTATGGTGTGTGCCATCTATGTAAGCTTGCCATATGATGTAATTTGTGCATCCATCTCCTAGCATAGTCATGGCAACCAGCTGTCTTCATTCTTATACCTGCCACATAGGCCACCAGTGCAGTCAACAGGTGTGACTGCTCCAGGTACTTGTACACCATATCACATTGCATGCAAGGGTGGGAATATCCTACAGTCATAATGGCAATGGCTGCCTACTTATCTCTCCCTACAGCCTGGCAGTGCAGTCCCCTGGTGCCATCTGTGGTGGTGACGTGTAGCAGAATTGAGGCTGACATGAAGGAGACATCCTTTATTGAACACAGATTATGTCAGAGTGTCATCCTGCCCCCTCCCCAGCATGTTAGCTGTGGGAGATGTGAGTGTGCCTTCCATTGTTAGTATTGTTGACAGTACCACTATGTAATTAGACTGTGTCATTTGCATGGTGACAGCATTATCAGCCACCGGTGACTCATTGATTTCAGGTATGGTCCAACCGATTGTGCTG
The DNA here is from genome assembly GCF_019279795.1 of Protopterus annectens. NCBI lineage: Eukaryota > Metazoa > Chordata > Ceratodontiformes > Protopteridae > Protopterus > Protopterus annectens. Next base: position 1,582,496,693 of record NC_056737.1, on the reverse strand, counting down.
GATCTTCTCCCAGTAGAACTTGTGAATGCATGCAGATGATATTTCTGTGGCAATGTTAGATCATATTTGTGACTCCTGCCACCATGTGGCAGATAGACTGCCACATAGCAATCATGTACATAGCATTATGGGCACATATGTACCTTGCAGTAATAGTTGCAGCTCCAAGGACCCTAGCTGACAGATATACATATGTGTTTGTCTGTTGTCTGAGTAAACTATTCACAGTTGCAAGTCACTGTTCAGCAGAAATGGCACGTACTATGACTCACATCATGCATCCTCTAATGATACTCAGAGAGTCGTCACCAGCCCAGCTACCACATCAAAGTCATTGAAAGTTATGATGGTTCTCACACTTTGCCCTGTAAGGGACACCAAGAATGCTTCCACTTCTGTGAGATACCTCTGTGTTGGTGGTCCAACCCAAGTGGTCCATATGTGTCTGGCAATTTTCTGTGTCTTGGTGTGCAGTAATATGATACAGATCTTATGACAAACTTGTACTATTTCCCCATTATGACCACATACTGCTGCACCACCTGGTCAAAGGTCTTATCTGTTTCTAGTCTTTTCAAGGATATGAATGGCATGGGTCTATATCAGATTGTCGACGTTTGAATACTTAGAATCACTAAAGAATGAACTTTAGTGATCGAAGTATTCAAACTTCGAAGTGCTATAAAAATGTTTTTAAAAACAAAAAGGTGTAAGCAGTGGGGCAAGCCCCCCTGCACCCCCCCACGTGGGGGGCTGTGCCACCCACACTCCCCAGTCTTTAAATATATGAACTTCGAGATTGCGCTACAGTGTAGGAAACGGAAATCTTCCGTTTCCGCACTGTATTGCACTGAAATAGGGTGATCACAGTTTTTATCATGCTAAATGGCCTCATACTGCAGTAATGATGCTAATGAGGGATTTTGTGTGATCATGTCTTAATCACACCTATAACATGATGCATTGTCATCCATAGCATTTGTTATGTTACTCATGTCTGCCCATTTTCAGGCAGGAAGTTTATGTATGGTGTGCATAAGTGCACGGTCATGCTACTGTCTCTTTGCCTCATGCTACTGATCATTTGCATCACTTTAATCTTAAGGAGCCCTGAGCCACCCTGCTGCCTGTCAGTGACTGCCATGCAACGTCCAGTATGTGTGGCCATGTGTATCAGGTTTCCAATTTTCAACTGGATTAGACCTAGAGAGTGGAGAACAACTCCCACATGGTACAGAAGACAGCACTGCACAAGGACCATAAGCAGCTCCTGCTAGGGGAGTATGAGAGGTCTTCTTACAAAATTAATGTCAAGCACCAATTTGCCAGGGTATTGACTGATGCCACAGGCACCAACAACTCTGGCAAGTGATCCAGGTCAAATATAGTGAAGTGTGGAGGTGCTACCCAGATGTTCTCTGCGAGTGGAAAAAAAAGAGATTAGAGAAGGGAATTCAACATGTTATCAACCATAGGGAAAGTACTTGACAAAAAGTCACGAAGGCTATAATATGCCTAGACGTATACACCATAAAGAAGACACACATATAAGTTTGTACCTCCCTCATGAGGACTTACTAGTGCTTACCTGCCAAATCGAGCAGAGCTATACACAACAGTCCTGGTGTACATTTGTGTCTATACATGCAATCATCAATGCTAGCCTTAAAGATAGTCCAAGTAGTCCTTTTTTGACCTATATATTGATGTTTTTATGTTAATACTATAAGTGCTTGCTACGTGGTCTTTCAGATTTCCTTTCATAAAAATATGAAGACTTTGTACAAATAACTAAATAAACATCCCCAAAACTACTACAATTCCCCTTTGTAAACTTTACATATGTTTTTAAACTATTCTCAAGTTCTATACTTTCTTTTTCCAATATGTAATAACACTGACTACAAAAAACACACATCCTGGAACCTTGTTTAATATTTTTTTTCTTTCACCTTGTATCAGTACCTTTAAACATATTTTTAAATTCTGTCCTGTTTTATACACATACTTTGGACCCATTCCTACTGTTACTGAAAATGTATGGTATACGAGTAGTATTATAGTATTAGAAATAAAAACATCAGTAATGCTCTGTATAAGCACACATTATTTGGTAACACACATAATGAATTTAAATTTGGCATCTTGGAGAAAATTGAACTGAATCCATATGGAGGTACTGGGAGACCAGGCTGGAGTACAGAAGTCCAGAACAAGTACAAATATGACTGTCATTGTTCATGTTGGTGTGAATAACCTGAGACGTACCTCCCTGGACTACATGAAAAGAGACATGGAAGAGCTCGCTGATCATGTAGCCCAGGCTGGTATGACCTTGACCCTGAGTAGCATCCCACCCTCACCAAGAATGATATCTCAGTATAAAGAAAAAATGATCAGTTTCAACAACTGGCTAAGCTTCTGGTGTCATTCAAAGGGGATCCAGTGTCTGTCAGCCTGGGCTGACATGCTCGACAAGCCGCGTTGCTTCGCAAGAGATGGCTTGCACCTGTCACCCCTAGGCTTTTGAATACAGGCCAAGGCTCTTGCTGCCCCCATAGTGCCTTTGTTAGGATAGGCTCAAAAGTCAAACCCACCTCTGTAAACAGCACAATTAACAAAAAACTGAGGGTTATGCTACTCAACGCCAGGAGTTTAAATCTCAAAATGCACACGCTCGAAGCACTCCTCAGTATGGAGAACGTCGACATCTGTGCAGCAACTGAAACCTGGTTCAAGGCTCCAGAGTGCACCCCAGCACTACCGGGCTGAAACACATACCACACATTTCAGCCACAGAACACGGACCGAAACACAAAAGGAGGGGGTGTATCCATAGTCATGATGGATACCTACACCTCCAGGTTAGTGGCACAGCATGATACCTCTGAGATCATCCATGTGCAACTAACATCGGGCAAATCTGCAATGCAAATTCTGGCCTGCTACAGATCACCCTCCATGACCCAGGGCCACCACTCCACCTTTCTGGAGACACTGGAAAACATGAAGGTCCTACCGAACACCCTGATATTGGGTGATTTCAATTACCCTACCATTCACTGGGAAAACTACTCTAGTAGAAACTCCCAGGCCCAGTGCTTCCTGGAATTCATCAACTCAAATGCCCTGGATCAGCTGGTAAACTCACCAGCCAGAGGTGAAAACATATTGGACCTAGTCATCACCAACAGGGGCAACAGGTGTTCCACACCGGAGGTCAACCTGTCACTAGTTAAATCAGACCATAAACTAATCAATCTGGATGTCCACATCTCACCACCACCCCCAACTAAGGAAACCACAGTAAAAAACTTTTGTAAAGCAAACTTCACCTTACTTAAGACAGAGGTGGTAAGTTTCACAGCCCCCATGCTAAATGATAATGCTGCCCAAGATGCAGAAACCTTTACAAATGCACTCTATGAGCATCTACAAGGATGCATGGATCGTGCCATCCCTAGCAAAACCAATACTCACTCCTCTAAGAAAAGGAAACCAGTTTGGTGGACCCCTGCCATAAACAGCCTATACAATAGAGGGAGGAAACTAGTTCAGAAAAATAGCAAATCCCAAGAAGGAAAGACATCCCTGATCAGTATCAGTAAGAAATTAAGGTCCCTCATTAAATCATCCAAGGCTAACTTCGAAAGAAAAATAGCCAAGGATTCAAAAGATAACCACAAAACCTTCTTTAGCTATATTAAGAATCTAAGTGGCAACTCTCAGATATGCACTGAACTAGTGCAAAACAGCACAAAATATACTGAACCTACTGATATTGCCAACATCCTGGCAGATAGATTCAGTGCAAACTTCACCCTCCTCTCACCTCCAAAAAGGCCCACAACAATACTGGAAAAGTGCAGTATCCCAAAAATCACAGATGCACAGCTGAAAACAGCCCTTTCAAAAACCAAAAACACAGCGTCAATGGAACCAGATGGTGTACCAGGCTGCGTCTTGCACGAACTACAGAACAAACTAACCCCCCACCTAAACACGCTGTTCAACATCAGCCTCTCCACAGGCTATTTGCCCATAGAATGGTGCACAGCAATGGTTATTCCTCTCCTCAAAGGAGGGACCAAAACTGACCCTGGTAACTATTGCCCCATAAGCCCGACTAGCCTGGTCTGCAAGGCTATGGAGCGCATCATCATGAAACTCATTAACAAAAACATTGGGAACCTCCAAACACTTGACCTAACCCAGTTCAGCTTTATTAAGGGCAGATCATGCCTACTAAAACTGGTTGACTTCTTCGAGATAGTCAAAATGTGAGCAATCCAAAGGACACCAAGTTTGGTTTGCTCACATTCTGCTGGTTGGTTCTTCTGTGGTTTTCTACTATTTTATGAGTTCTTTGAGACAGTTAACAAGGCTTAGATGAGGGAAAGGTGGTTCACACAGCCTACCTTGACCTCACCAAGGCTTTTGACACCATTCCCCACTCGGGTATTACAGAAAAACTCACCAGCCTGAACATAAACCCCTATGTCACGAGATGGGTTGCCAACTGGCTTACAGACAGAACTCACACAGTAAGAATAGCGGACTCCAGGTCCGACTCTAAACCAGTCACAGCTGGTGTCCCACAAGGCTCAGTCCTGGGATCCCTACTGTTTGGCATATACTTCTCAGAAGAACTGGCAAACACAGGAGGACTATGGCTAACCAAATTTGCCGATGACTGCAAACTGTGAGCCATAACTGACTCTCCGGCTGACACGGACATCCTCCAAAAGGGCCTTACTGAGACGGACACCTGGTGTCAAGTCAACCTAAATGCCAAAAAATGCATAGTCATCCCGTTTGGGAAAAAACAAAACACCCACGAATTACCACATAGGTGGCAGCCCCCTTAATACAGAAGAGTTAATAAGAGATCTGGGGACCCAGGTAGATAGTAATCTCTCCTTTGACAATCATATTGCCAAAGTGGTTATGAAATACTTCTATGTGGCCCATCTAATTACTAAAGGGTTCGCATCTAGAAATAAAGAGGTTATAGTGCCCCTTCACTCGTCACTCATTAGACCCATCATAGAGTACAATGCCCCATTTGGGATGTACCTCACAAGACACTTCCAACAGCTGGAAAGACCACAAAAGTACCTCACCAAGAGGATTACTGGTCTCAAACATATGTCCTATGCAGCCCGACTGAAAAAACTCCAGCTGTACTCGGTGGCATATCGGTTACTCAGAGGTGATCTCTGCCTGACTTACAAAGCCATGTCCAACTCAGAATTGATGGACATGCTCCACCTAAAGAAATCCAAGTCACTGTGATCCACGTGCTCTAGTGAGTTAAACCTCGCCACAACAATATATAGAACATGCTGGAGGGATAGATTCCTGTCACAGAGACTCCCCATGCTTTGGAACAAAATTTCAAACTACATCAGGCAGAACCCCTCACTAACATTCTTCAAGAGAAACCTTGACGAGTGGATGGGTAACAGAAAATACACCCCTGGGATCATTTCATTGGCTCTGCTTGATAGAGGATCAGTTAATTAATCAATGGGGTGGCGAAAGCCGACACACTCTGGCTAGGTTTATAAATGCCCTCGGGCAGATAGCCTAGTACCTACCTATGAACCTATGAACCTATGGGTATAAAGAACTGCTTTGGCAATTCAGACTAAATTCCTTTTCATCTCATGATCTGAGCAATTATATTTCAATTCAGCCAGTTTTAAAACTTCATACTGCTGTGCTACACACCTGTACAGCTTAAAAAGAAGTATGGTTTATTTTTATTATTATTATTATTTAATGACTAACATTTTGCTCATTTATAATGGTGAGTGTTCATTTTTAAACACATGCTTATGAGTTTTAATGGGTTTGTGTATCTTTAAGGAAGTACATGACTGGATTAATGGAGGTAGTTATTTTACATAAAATGAAGTGATGTTTGATGTTTATTTAGTCTGATGAAATCCCAATAGTGAAAGGACAAACACACTTAATGAATAAATAAAATGTTGTATTTTTAATATTTTTAGTGAAGATCCTGTGTTTCCTGTTGCTCTCAATCCAAAGTGTCAGCTTTGTCTTTGGTTAGTGCCTTTCTAGTTGAGCAAGATGCTTTGATTTATACATATCAAAGAGTATAGGACTTTATTCAATGATGGAGTTGATAAGGGAAGAGTATAGTGGCTGGATGACTTCTTTGGAAATTAACTGGGTTAGATAGAAGGATTTCCAGATTATAGTTTAAACATGATGACTGAATGAGCGAGAGTTGTCCACTTAAGTGCCCAGGTCTCTTATGACTGTGTCTGTATGAAGAGGAGCAACATTTAAAACATATGAGGTGGGAAAAGCATCTTTACCAAATGTTAATATTCTGCTCTTTTCTGCATTTAAAAAGAGACTGTTTTCAGTATACTGTGTATGTGCATATTTCAGCCCTTGCTGGAGATGTTTAATATCAGTGGATGAGTAGATAACAGTGGTTAGGTCAACCGCACTTCTAGAATATTGGATTGGATATCTGCAAGATAAATGCCAAACAGGAGAGAGACAAGCACTGATCCCTGTGGTACCCTACCAATTACATTTTTGCATTTTGAGAGGATGGCAGCAACTTTCATTACATGGGATCTGTCAGGTAGCCAATTTGCAATTCAGCAGATAACAGGAGTTTACATTCAATTTGTCTAATTTTAACAATACTAGCCTAATGGACAATGCCAAAAGCCTTGGCCAGATTGAGATAAGCAGTGCGGATTGAGTGATGACTGTCCGACCTCATTAACCTTTTCAAAGAAGATCTATAGTTTCAGGCAACAGGACCTCCCTTCACTAACCCAAAATTATTTGGATCTGAATCAGTTAAGTTACCTGAGTCTGTGCAAATGAGATCTGATATGATGCATTCCATGGCTTTGCATGTAATGCTGGTGAGGCTGATGGGTTTACGTTTGTCTAGATCTGTAAAGGGGCCACCCTTGTGTAGGAGAGTCATAATGCCTGTTCTCAAAGTATCAGATACAAACCCTGTTAATAAGCTGAGGTTAAAAAGTTGAAGTAAATGCTCAGATGCTACATACTTGGCACTTTGAGAATGCAGTCCAGTGTGTTGTCTAATCCCATAGAAGTATTAGTTTTAGTCTTTGACAGAACATTCTGTTCTTGGTTTGACAGTGCAGATCAGGGCTAACATTTGCAGCTGTAACTGCCTTCTATTGCAGCAACACACTGTACTGATTATTGTTTGTTTTATTTTTTCCAGTGGTCCAGGACATACAGGTAAATAAGATGTGTAGATGATTCAGGTTTACCAGACAGTGGGATAAATGAAGTGTATTACAGGCAGTACTATACTATTTTAATAAACTGTAATACATGAACCTATTGTATTTCTGTTACTTTTTTGCTTCAGGATCACCTGTAGCACAAGCAGTGATGAAGTAGCAGCCACCATGTTTTGCACTGGCCACCAGACCTACATCTGGGTCCCCAATAGTTCCAACGCCTGCCTCTCTGCAGTGTCATTCTGTGGAAGACAACCTGAAAGTGATGCAGAGAGACCCTCCTGGGTCACCCTGTGGAAAGTGCAGTGGCTGGTGAGGACCAGGATGGACTGATGGCCGGATGCCCATATTGACTATTTGAAGTATCTCCTTGCATAGTCAATCAAGCTGTATATCCAGTACATGACTGAAATCTGGGTAGTTTCCACTCTGGGCCAGTCTGGCAGGCTCACCTCACTCATCTCTATTTCCCATCATTTTCTCCCATCCTTTTGAGTTACTTTTCATCTCTTGTTTACAATGCCTCTTCCATATTACTTGCTGTGCTCTCTCAGTCCATGTATCTCCAATAATGCCCCCTATGTGCCACTAAGTACCTTGCTAGTCATTTCTATGTTATATGTTAGTTTGTTTGTCTTACCCTGCTACCTTAACCTTACCCTCCACCTTACTTGCATTTCTCCCTGGTACATTCCCTCTCTAGACTTCTTCTTAAAAAAGAACAGAAGTACCCACAAATAAACATATCCTTCTCCTTCCCACATCTATCTTCATGTCCTTCTGTGTGTTCCTCTGCCTGCTGTTCCCCATTTTGGACTGCACTATCTCTCCTTTATACACCTTATTCATATTATAAAATGATATGGTATTTCACTGTGGTGTCCTTGTATGGCCTGACTGCAGTGCCAATGTTGCAAATATGGAGCACTTTGTTTGCATGTGAATATGCCTAGGGTCAGGCCTGTCTGATGCTTTCCCTTAGTCACTTGACCACTCATATTACAGTGATTCCGGAAGCTTATTTCCTACTGTTATAGTGGCTGTGAAGTTTCATTATGCGGAACCATCTCCAGCATGACCATGCTATGCCAGAAGTCATACATACCTAATACCTGTCAGACAATGTCACATTAAATTCATCACGCTGTTTACAACTGTGAAATCATTTATTTATTTTATTTATCATTTGTTTACCAGAAAAGTCCATCTTGGAACAAGCCAATTTTCAGCTGAGGCCGGGGAAGATACTCTCCAGACGCATGTCTTTGTAACATAGGAGGAAACTGGAGCACCTGGAAGAAACCTACATGAATGCATGGAGGACATGCAGACTCCACACAGAAGGTACTCCAGCTGAGAATCGCACCGGAGAACCTCTTGCTGTGGGGCGACAATGCAAACCGCTGCACCACTGTGATGTCCAGTCATATTATGCTTTTTTATGAATACCTCCCTGGATTGTAATTGTAGGGCAGTTTATTTTAGAAATTGGATAATTGGGTAGACTGCAACAGAAGACTAGCAAGAAATTTCAGATTTGTATATCAGACTTCCATAGCATTATCCCTTCCCAGCGATATGCCTACTTTGCAATGGAGCATGTATTATAGTTATATTAGGAAGGGTGCATAACATTCTAAAATTTACTCTTTACTGTATCAACATGCACAGTTACCTTCTTTGCTTGGCATGTTTACTTCATTTATGTGCCTGGAGGTAAAATACATAGCGGTTTTGACCTGGATAGAATGTTGCCCCTGAAAAATTATCTGAACCCATGACTGCAGTATGAAACATTATATAGCCATTTGCAGTCATTATAATTTTTTTTACGTACAGGTAAAAGAGTATCTACAATGTAGGTTATGAACATTTCAAACATGACAATGATAACATCAATAACAATGCCCTTTTGTTGCATATTAAATAAGACTTCTTGGTATTTGCAGTTAAAATTTTCCATATATGCATACATATATTTCTGGGATATAATCAATCAGATATTGCATTGTTGAAACTCAGATCTATATGTGGATAGTTGTTTAGAGTGTATCATTTTCAGTAGAATAAATTTATTCTTTACTTCCATTCTGAGCCCTACAGCCTCTCAGAATTATCCCTGTGGGAACAGAGACAAAGTTTGATTAAAAGGGTCTATATTAGAACATTGAAGTTTCAGAACTTCAAATGTTCTAATATCAACCCCTATTCAGCAAAAGCTGAAAATAGCGAAGTTACAGAAAACCGAATTCTTTCCTAGGGAAAGAATTCGGTTGTCCGTTCCTGTCGCTTCGCTATTTTCAGCACTGTGGTGGAAAGTTACAGGTCGGGTTCAGGTAAGTGTGCGATTGTGTGGACATGAGGGTTAGGGCGGGTTAGGTGAGTTAGGGTTAGGGTGTGGGTCAGGTAAGTGTGCGAATGTGTGGACGTGAGGGTTAGGGCAGGGTAGGTGAGTTAGGGTTAGGGCATGGGTGAGGTGTGTGTGTGCGATAGTAACGGACCTTAGGGTTAGGGTTTGAGTTAAGGTAAGTGGGTAGATAGTGGTGTATGTACAGTTTAGTGTAGGGTTAGATGTAGGATTTTAGGTGTATGTGTGTGGATTGCTGTTTGTTTGGTGTGTTTGTGTTGTGTGTAGGTGTTTTGGAACAACAAATTTTTCCCTAGGAAAAAGTTCGCTGTTCTGAATTTTCGATGTTATCAGTTTTCGCTTAATAAGGGGTGATATTAGAACATTCGAAGTTCTGAAACTTTGATGTTCTAATATAGACCCGATTAAAAGATGCATCACTTTTTGTCGTAGTTACTTAACAAAGTTATTAAAATTCACTGAACTGGTTGGTTATTTAAAGATGCTAGTTAAAAAAAGTTATCAAAACAAATTCTTATGCTAGACCCATTCATGTAGATAGAAAAAGCCCTAGCTGTGACACAGGTATCTTAGAGATGATTAGAAGCTCAGGCGTCTGAAGTGCTGGCAGGTCAGGCTAGACGTGCTTGTTTGGGCAGGGGAGGACGGGGGGAGGGCTATGTACAAAGTGCATAGAGCACACTTATGTTTCCCTGGTGGAGGCAGGAAAACAACTGTAAAGTGTTTCCTGGGAATGGGTGGGACAGATTGCCGATAGCCCTTGTGAAAATGAGGGGCAAAATGACATGGTCTACCTATTGCATGTCCCTGTCATGATGTATTACCAGAGTGTACATGGGAACAGGGAAGAAAATTAGGTAAGAACACTCCTGGCAGCAGTGTGACTTGGACCCCAGATGTCTCGATCACCCTGCTGGTCACGATCATTATCAGAGTAAGTGTGGTGGAGGCCAGGAGAATTTGGGAAACCTGGCAAATGTTGAGAGGCACCAGTGTCTATTGAAAATGAAACAGACTCAGTCTTACTGAGTTTTAGTCACCAACCATTGAACCTTAACCTACCAGACTATTCATTTTCTGGAAAGAAGCACATTTCCATGTGTGAATCTGAATGAATTCTCTTTGGAGTTCCAAACATTTTCTCTTTGATCTCTTTCCATTAATTGTATAATTTTAAGTCAACATCTGTCATCTGTTTCTGGAATAGTAGTGAAAATTCTGCTGTATTTTGAACTTATCTAGCATGGTGCTAGATATTCAAGTCTTCTGATGTATTCAGGAGTGAAATTAACGCTTTATTTATTTATTTGTTTACTTATGCATAAGTTTGCAGCTTGATAAAAATATTGCAAGGTGATATAAAATTGGTTAGACAGTAAATTAATAAACACAAAGTAGTCACACACAATTTCTTCAAAAGGCTGGAGTCAACACTTAAAAGCTGGTGTCAATACTTAAAACATAGAAACAAACAGTATTTATTTAAAGAAAATTTGCACTTTTATCCTATTTAAATAATTAGGACTTTTTCAGAACTACTCAATAATTAAACCCATGTTAAATAATCTTCCCCATTAAGAACACACAATATTGATTTTCCACTCAATGGTATTTTTTGAGACACAACGGCTTTAATATATTCAGTTATAGTCATTTATTAGTTACTACAGAATTTTTTCCATTATTCAAAAAAGGATTTGCCTTCATACCTTGTAACATATAGACCATATCAGATTTACTAGTAGAATTAAAGCTATACACTTGAAAGCCTAATCTCACTATTCATTATAAAAACCAAGAAGCCACAACACAAGACCCTAAAGACAAATTTAATAAGAAAAGGTTCATTTAATCCACAGACAAATAATATAGTAGCAGTCCTTGAAAAGGCATGTGAAAGGGAAATATACAATTTCAGTCACAAATTTAACCTGACTATGAAAAACTTAACTAAGAGTGAACTGCCCTTACTGAATACTCTAGCCAAATATACTTCAATATGAACAATGAAACCTGATAAAGTGGGGGGTACTGTACTGTATGATACTATAGATTACATAAGTAAAATGCTTGATATATTACAAGATACTCATAGATATATACACGTATCCAAGAATGAAATAAACGTAGCATATATGAAAATAGATTTAATGTTAAATGACCTTTCAGCACCAGATATTATAACCCCAAAGTTATATAATATTTTGGTCAACAAAAGTCCAGTAATTCCAACAATCTTTGGGAAACCTAAAGTTTATAAGAACATCACTGAGCCTCCTTTTAGATTAATACTAGCAGCACAGGGCTCAATGAACTACCCACTTGCCGTGTTCATAGACAATTTTAAAACCAGTTTTGTCAACAGTTGACCACTTACTACATAATCCTTGGGATTTTTAATTAGAATCAACCCAGAACCTTGGAATGAGCATTTTTTTTCAGCTATAGACAGCGTCATCTTTTCTTCTGTATTCCTCACAGGGTAGAGCTATTTCATGAAGCCCTAATGGATTGTGCTTTTTTGACCAACTTAGATGTAAGGCTAACAATGAACTTCATGGAAGTAATATTGTTCAATAGCTACATACGTTCTGATGGAGAACACTATAAACAAGTTAGAGGGGTGGCTGGGGGGCAGTTGTGCCCCCATTTATGTTAACCTTGCAGTATTAACTCAAGGAATCAATATATAACAAAGGTTGGGCATTGTATTTTAGATAACTTGATAATGTATTTTTATTACAGGTAGACTTTGTTGATTTTTTAAATAAAGCAACAGATTTTCTTGTTTATATACTCTTTCACTACCCAAAATGTTAATTATTTAGATCCAATGATTACAAAAATGATGATAAAATAAAATACAAGAAATTAATGTGGCAATGAAAACTCATTGCCACAATGTCACCTGGAACAAATGAGTATATATCTGTAAATCCTGTATATAAACTATTGGCAGAGAAATGATAACAACAATAATAATAATAATAATAAATGATTGTGTACATTAGCAATCAAAAATTTATACTTTTTTTATCATTTGTTAACTGGGAAAGTCCGACTTGGAACGAAGCCAATTTTCAGCAGAGACCAAGGGAGAAATGATCCAGATGCATGTCTTTGTAACATGGGAGAAAACCAGAGCACCCGGAGGAAACCCACATGAACACAGGGAGGACATACAGAATCCACAAAGAAGGCACCCCAGCTGAAAATCAAACCAGAGAGCCTCTTGCTGTGAGGCAACAACGCTACCGCTGCACCACTGCACCATCTTGTGGGATTTCACACTAATTGCATTTATTTAGCTCCTGCTATTTTAAGCTTAGATATATTTTTAAAATCTGATATATTTATTAAGATCGATATGCACTGTACAATTTATTTTATAATGGAATTTATAAAACAAGTATGGGTTTTAAAATAGATTAAGTGGGTTTTTTGTACTTTTGTATTAAAATATTAAATGGCAGTTTTTTAAAAATGTATTTGTATGTAATGTGTCTCATAAAATAATAACCAAAATAAAACATCAAACAGCTTTAACTTAAAAATAACTTATTTAGAATTATTTTGTACTATATAATGAATATTCTGCAATATTATAAGAACTTGTAAAGGGACACTATTTTACTCAGATATGTACACATGGAAGAGGAGGTTGCTAAAGGAAGGATTTTTGGATGCAACAGATAAGAAGAGTAAGGGTAGATATGGTGTGGTTGGGGGAGCTGAACTTTGTGTGATGAGAGTTTAGGGGACTCAAATGTTGTGTCTAAGACACAGAGAAGGAAGGAGGCAGAAAGCAGAGGTGCATGATGGGGAGCTTTTTGGAAAATGGCAGTGAATTTGTTACACCTGTATTTTCTGTCTAGTGTAGTCTAGGCATTCAGCTTGGGTAGATCTGAGAGGTGTGTGTGCGCGTGTGTGTGCGTGTGTGTGTGTGTGTGTGTGTGTGTGTGTGTGTGTGTGTGAGTGTGTGCAAAAGAAATCATGGAAGGAGAAGCTCTGTTATATCTTTAATGTTCTGGGATGTTAGGTGCAGTATCTTTAAGTAAAAAGAAACGAGGGCTAGTAGAACATGTTGTAAACAACGAAGGAGCCTATGGATGTCTGTCATGTACCATGGAACATATGATTGCCTGAGATAATCCTTACATGTTTATTGTTTTCTAGCAGATATTAATACATAAGACGCATAACTTGGACTAACCAGCAAACGCATTTTGATTCTGTTTTCTCATATGCTTCTTTGTCATGTGAGGTAGACCATACACATGCTTCATTCTTCTTGAGAAACACTACCAGTTTTTGATGTCTGGTCTTGTATATATTTATAAAATAGTGATTACTTCTTTGTTGGCAACATTAAGTGGGGTAAGAATCCATGACTCATGAGTCTGACATAAGGCAATTTGGACCCTACATTGAAAAAGGAGGAAACAACAATTCCTGATTTAGGAATGTCCATAGCTTTTCGGATATTAGGAAAATGAATGGACTAGGTGAGTCAGTTGGTCTCTATCTGCCTTGAAAATGTATGCTTCTGTTTTTCTTTTTACATTCTGCCTTGAAGGAGTTTTTGTTGGCAGAAATAGATGGCAAATGGGATTTACATATATGAGCAACAATGAATCTTAACTTATATTGCATTCTTCTGTGGACAGTTTGCAATGTCTCAACACTTGTAGGATAATATATATTTATCCACATCACCCTTATCACATAATAATCATATGGTACAGTGCTGATCAGCCATGTTTATTTCTCATTTTATTCTTTACAAGGCAGGGGGTAACTGGACCACTCAGTCCTCCATCCGTGGTGTACGTGGATGTTCAGCTTCCATTCCAGTGGGACAGCTATGAAACAGACATGAATTAAATAGATTTTTATGCACTACACAGTCAGTTGAAAACTTTATTCAGACATGGTGAAAAAGAGGATTTGCAAAGTATAATATCTAAAACATGATCTCTAAGCTGTAGAAGAGCAAGTCATCTTGGCAGGCATATCTGTAAATTTACTTTGAAATCACAGCTTTTACCAGTCATACCTCTCAACCTGTTAATGCAAAAAATCTGGACAAAGCTTGACAAAATGGGGGTACAAATAGGGACATATTCTAAATATTGCTCTTATAAACTTAGAAAGTTGCTAGAGTAACATGATTTGTTTTAATATACATTTTCTGAAGGAGCTGAAGTCTGAAACTCAAATGTATGTCATTATTTAATTACTTCAGTCCTGACATCATTCCAGTGATTTGTTTTAAAAAAAAGGAACAGGGCAACAATATGAGCCAAAATTTTGGACATTCCATTTCCTTCAATAAAAGAGTATTAGAAGAAGCAAACTGAACACATTCCTCTTGTTATCACATACTCCTTGCAAAATTGACAAATTAGAAGCAAAATAATGGCTCACATTTTTGCTTACAACTCTTCATTTACTAAGTGGTAGCTGAATTTTCATTGTTAGGCAATCTCTTCAGCTGAATTAACAGTGTCAGTAAGATATGCTCCCCAGAAACATGCACAATTTGAGGAACTTGATGATGTACAGGTGTTGGGGAGTTACATTCTAGTAAATGGAACTGCTGCACTATGGTATACAAGAAAGTATACAAGTTCATAAATACTGCCAACACCCCTAATTGCTATTATAGATATAAAAAATGTGAGTTACTGTTATAAAATTAAGTATGATGGGTATACAATAAACATATGTTACATCTCCCAGTTTTCTGCTAGTAACCACTCCACCGCAAGTTATCCTGTCAAGTCACTGAAACATTTATATTTTCACCTAATGTACACGCATTGCTGCTAGCTTCCCAAACTCCACTTCTCCTAACTTCTGTGCACCACATAACTCCGTTACTATACTAATCTCTTCCTCTAATACCAGTTCCACCCACTTCTGTTTCCCCTTTTCACTTCTCTCTTTTATGTGTCCCCTCTGTCTAGTCTCTCCTGTGATCCTTTTAAAGCCCCCCAAATATTGTTTTTCTCATCCCCTACTACTCTTGTCTCTTCTCACTCTACACTTGTTATGATCCTTTAAGTAACTATAATATTTTTGCAGTACTTTTGATATATAATAACAATGTTTCTGTATTACTAATGTGTTACATTCTTTTCATCTTGGAAGTGTATAATTTATGGTTTACATGTTGATCTTTTTTGATATCTACCTAAATATACCCCACTGCCCTCTGAAAATGGACACTGCCAAGTAGTGAAACCTAGTTAATAAAATATAAATAAATAGATAAATAAATACACACAGATGTTAAGTTTAAGTCAAAGGACTCCATTGATAACATGGGAGACAGGCTTGTCCACAATGAACTGACTGACATTTACTTGTGTGATCACTAATGTCCAGCTGCTGGGCCTTTTCTTGGAAGGTCAAACTGTCATTGACATTGAGGGTGTGACCTCAGAGTTAACATATATAAGTAGTGGAAGTGTGGGGCAAGCAGCATTCACATCTGAGGTACAGGGGAGTTTCTGTGTTGCAAAAATGTTTTACTTGTGTGTTTGTTTACTTGTGAATTCTGTTCACATACAGAAGCCTCTGCTCATTTATAATGGTAATTGTGTCACATGATCACATTTAAGTTCATAGCTTGTCAAAGAAGTGGCAACATATATGTCTTGTCTTGAATGCTAAAAAATAGAGGCATAATATCTTGAACAGCTAAACAATGATGCTTGTAAAAAGTAAACTTAGAATTCCATTTCTAGGAGATCCTGAAGATGTAATATTCCTTACTACATATAATAGTGCTGTCATACTGAAACAAACACTATAATAGTATAGAATGCATCCACTATAAACCAGAATATCTAGTTGAATGGGGGGAAAACAGGTTAGTAATATTGCAATAACTTCGAACACAGTGACAAGTAGTTTCACAACAGTCATATTTATAGTATTCTAAAACTATAGCTAAAGATAATGGGAGTGTTCAGTCTCATATAACTGTCTGTGAGTATACTTAGTATAAAGTGAAATAATTTCTGTAACATAAAACCTAAACTCATGATTATACTCATGATTTACCCTAAGCTGAAAGAAAGAGGGGATGTTCTGCTCACTTTTACTGAAAATATGTAGACCAAAGGACAAGGAGAGGCACTAAAGGTCCAAACAAGCAAAAACCACAGGATAAAACAAAAAATAGCTTCACGGACAACCAGGCTGGATATAAAACTTTAATACAGAATATTAGCGCTTTCAGGATACACCGTTCATCAGAAATATTATATTTAATTAAACGAAGCCTTTTTAAACACCAAGTTAAAACAAAAAGACCAATAAGCATCAAGATTTAATAAACTGGTTTATACCTCTTAAGAACAGGTTTTAAATGTATCATTGCATTTAGACCAGGGATTCTATCTGCACCTAGTCTAATAATCCATTGTACCTCACAATACCCAGTTTGATTAACAATATCTCCCCCTCTAACACTTCCCCTCACTAATTGCAAAACCATAAAAGTAAAATGATGCCCTGGATGGGTTTTAACATGTTGGTAAAGGGCATTATGCGCATTTTGTAAGTGTATGGCTGATAAATGTTTCAATATCCTCTCCTTGAGCTTGCAGTTGGTTTTCCCTATGTAAAATGATGTACAAGACTGGCAATGTGCCAGCTATATTACATTCATAGTATTACAATCAGCTAACAGGTTAGGTTTAAATACCCTATGCTCTTTTGGGTGTATAAACTCCTGAATCCTGGATATCAGGGGACAAGCTTTACAATGTTGGCAAGGAAATGCAGAAACATAACCTTATCCTGCTTATAGACATTGTCCCTATCACATAAAATTTGTTTTAATTCCAATTCCTTTTAAAAATAAAATGTGGTGCTACTATTTCCTTTAAACTATCATCAGTTAATAAAATCCTCCAATTATTCCTAATAATCTCACATACCCCTCTTATGACTTTATTATATTTAATATATAAATTCAGATTACTAGTTAGCTGTGTTGCTTTGCTAAAATATTTTACTGAAAATAGGGAGTATCAATGGATAACTAACCTTAGAGCAGATCACTCATTGGGTTTAAATAGGACATACAGTCTTAAACCACCGCTTAATGTAAAAGCGCTGAGATAAAGCATGTATACATATGTATGCATTTTCCTTAGGGCTCCACTACAATAAATTAGTATACTACTAAATCATTATTTACAAAATTTCTACTCAATATGCAGTGGTTAACCAGTGTTCATATTTATATTGTTATATTTTATAATAGATTTTGCAACTGTTTGGCAATATTTAATTGTTTAAAATGTTATGAATCATTTGATAGGTATGTGTTGTTTGCTAATAATGAGAACAGTATATAAAGTTGCTATGAGCAGTCCGATTCTTTCGCTGAGCACTTGAAAAAATATGAAAATATTTGTGTGACAGCATGTGTGTGATCTACTTTAAAGTTATATTTTGTAGGAGCTCTTTTTTGAACTAGTTTGCTTATTTTTTGGATTTTTTACACCCACTTGAGTTACCAACTACAAAGTCAGCCAGAGCCTCAGTATAATGCTTCATTAAATGGATGACACACTCAGGAGTGCAGCACTCACTTATGCTGTACTAATGGATCAGTACTGAAAAATGAATCTGATTACCTGATATGACAAAGTGTTTGGTCATATCCCCATATTGGAATCAAGAATTTCTAATAAATAAGTTCAGATGTAAACAGGCAACAGTAAAATTGAAGTGAAATGCTCAGCTACGCACTCTTACTAGAAAACAATATATTAACCTAAAAGTAGCTAAAATAGTTAAAAAATCCAATCATAACACCATTCTCACAAATACTATAAACAGGATATTATACGCACTGCCGACACAAAGTATACATAAACATCCCCTCAGTAACAATACTACCCACCTAAATGTAAGTACTATAAATTAAACTTAAGATCATTAAAAATAACAAAAGTAAAACAGCAGAGATAAAAGTAGAAGAAAAAAAACTGAACTAGCCTATCAGAAAACAACATTAATAGCAAATTTGACTTCAAACAAACAAACAAACTATAATATAGATGGTTATAATTCAGTCTCCGATTAGATTCCAAGTGGTTTACTTCAGGAATTGGTTAGGATTGGTGAGACACTATCATAACTGTTTGTAAGGCATGGAGTTTTATCTACTCCATGTACTACCAGTTATCAAAGGAAAAAAAAGCACAAAGTATTTTTCTGGCTTTGAAAGCCAGTAAAGCACATAGCAAACTCTGTCACACAGACAGTATGCAAATATAACTGGAGGAAAGTCAGGGATTGTTTTTTAATACTGCTGTAATTTTCTCCAGAAGACAAATATTAGGCATGGTATTCAGTGACAGTTCAGGGTGAGGCCTGACCGTAACAGCACTTTCAGAGTTGTGTACTCAACTGAAAGTGCTGCTACAGTTGGTAATCATGCTACGGAAGCACTTTACAAGTTTAGCTTTTTTTCTGATTTTAGAACATAATAATGTTGCTCCATGTATTAGAAAAATATATCAATGAAAGTACATTATTTAAATTTGCAACTGAAGTATAATAATCCTGCTTTCACTTCACTGCCTTATTTGGAACTATAGTACTAAGAATGCTTGGAGAGAAAAATACCAACAAGCCAAAAAAATTCACTTAGTACCTTTCTATTTTTATACCTAAAAAGTGTGCTGCATGAAAACAGAAGAAATAATCAAAGATGCATGGTTGATAATCATTCAATTAAATCATTTAAAGAAAGAAAGGAAATTCCATTAAAACAACAGGGTGATGGTGAAAGTGAACAAAGAAGTAAACAAACACACTAGTCCTTCTTGAGCTTGCTTGGGTCATTGTATTGCACTTGCCTGGTCCTCCTTTCTGTGGTGTCATGCTTTTAGTTACTTGGTCTTCAAGGCTTGCTTTACTGGATGCTACATATGAACTGGGACTCAAAACAAATTAAAGGACAGAAAAGCTGTGGACATGGGTCAGAGATGGAGTACTCAAGACTATGGAAACAGGACTGAGAAAAAGACAAAAAAGCAAGAGGAAAAGATGGCCAACGTGACTAAAAAAAAGATATGAGACCACTGATTAGTGTAAAGGAGAGAACACAGAGGAACAGAAAAGCAGGGAAAGGAGAGTTACAGATGGCACTCTGTAAAGGGAGCCAGGCAAAAGAACAATGGGACCAGATGACCAGGCTGTGTATTACATGAAAAACAAAATGAACTGGCACCTCACCTAAGTGTCATGTTTAATCATAGCCTCACCTCAGGCTTCATGCCCACTGAGTGGTGCACAGCTACAGTTATCCCACTCCACAAGGGGGGATCCACCATGGATCCCGGGAACTACCGCCCCATCCATCTGACGAGCCTGATCTGCAAGGCCATGGAATGTATTATCATGGAACTTATAAACAAAGACAGCGGCAACCTTCAAACACTGGACCCCACCCAATTTGGGTTTGTGATTGGCCAATCTTGTCTCCTGAACCTGACTGACTTCTTTGAATCAGTCTCCAGAGCCGGGGACGAGGGTAAGGCAGTCCACACAGCCTATCTGGACCTCACCAAGGCATTTGACACCATCCTCCACGCTGGAATTATAGATAGATTTACTAAGCTGGGCATTAATCTCTACGTCACTTGATGGGTTGCCAACTGGCTTACTGACAGAACCCACACTGTAAAAGTAGCCGACTCCAAATCCAGCTCCAGACAAGTGACAAGTGGAGTACCTCAGGGTTCCGTCCTGGGACCACTCTTGTTTGGCATCTACTTCTCTGAAGTCTGATGACTGCAAACTGGGAGCCATTATTGAATCCTCAAATGATGTGGATACTCTACAAAAGGCCCTTACAGAAACAGATGCTTGGTGCCAGAGCTATGGGCTCAAGCTCAATGCCAAGAAATGTATAGTTATCTCCTTTGGGAAAAAACATGTACCCGTGAATTACCACATAGGTGGCAGTACACTAAACACCGAAAGTGTGATAAGAGACTTAGGGACACGGGTGGACAGTGGTCTCACCTTCGATAACCACATCGCCACAACAGTCAGGAAATCCTTCTATGTAGCACACCTCATCACTAAGGGATTTTCATCCAGAAAAAAGGAGGTCATTGTCCCACTGTACTCATCCCTCATTAGACCCATCATAGAATACAATGCCCTGTTTGGTATGTATCTCTCAAGACATCTGCAACAACTGGAAAGGCCGCAGAAATACCTCACTAAAAGAATCACAGGCCTAAAGCAGATGCCCTATGCAGATAGCCTTAAACAACTCCAGCTATACTCTGTTGCATATTGTCTACTCAGAGCCGATCTCTGCTTAACATACAAGGCCATGTCAAACCCAGAGCTGTTGGACATGCTCCACTTAAAGAAATCCCAGTACCTCAGAGCCACATGCTCCAGGGATCTAAACCTTGTCATCACAATAAACAAAACATGCTGGAGGGATAGGTTCCTGACCCAGAGACTCCCCAGACTGTGGAATAGACTGCCTATACATGTCAAGCAGAGTGCCTCTTTGGAACTCTTCAAAAGGAACCTTGACGATTGGATGGGAGAAAGGAAATTCACCCCGGGGATCACGTCAGTCACCCTGCTAGACAGGGGTTCAGGAAAGTAAATAGTGTGGGAAGAAATAGCCAGGGAATTGTTATGGCTAGGCTTGTATAGGCCCTAGGGCCGATAGCCTAGTACCAACCTATGAACCTATCAGCTCACCAATGGTGCAGGTGGAATGAGAATTAGTGAGGGTCATAAATTGTAACAATGACTTCTTTATGCATATCTAAGGGAGAAGAAAGTGAGGGCTGTGTAATTAAGCAAGTCATCATTTTGGTCAGCCATAGGGATTTCTTCTACTTGAGTGCTTACCTCCTTCCCCTGTAACTAAAGTACACTGACTCTTTCATTTGTCTCTCTGACCCTAATTTTACAGGTATACCTTGTACCTTTCTGGCTTTCTAACACACAGACATAGATTCCTGTTGAACGTTTTACTTACTTGTTTGACATTTGAACAAGCAACCCTTGTAAAAATCCTCAAAATTGTATACTGTTTGTCTGTCTTTCCTGCTAAACATAAGTAAAATTAAAGTGCTGAGTGCAAGTAACATTAAAGTGCTGAGTGCAGATTTTAGGCCCTTACATTCAACTTACCTTTGGTATGGTGTCTTGAGTCAATCAAGGTATCCCTCCGACCACTCCTACTGCCTTCTCTTTTCCCCCACCCCCCTCAAACAGGTTAAACTGCTACAACTTGGTACAGACATTGGTTAATCCCTGCTCCACTTGCCTCACTTTGCTCGGGCTCGCTTCGAACTCCACTCTGCCCCCAAATTCTCCCACCCCTGGTGCTGCTACATTTATTGGTACTAGACCACACCCCACTTTTTTAAACCAATCAGTAACAATTTGTCACTCAACAGCACCACCCTCAACCTGATACCACCAGTCCTCTAACTCTATTATTCCTTTTGCCTAAGTTTCAAATCTCATTCAGTAGGTATGCTATCACCCAAAATAGTCTTATTAACTCTACTTCTGCCCCTGTTACACATCCCATATCTCCTAACCACCTACGAATGTCAGTGTCACATAGGTTTCCACTACCCTACATTCCAAACATCCATCCCATCTACAACAGATAATAATGCACCCTTACTCCCCTCATGCTTACCTCCTTAACCCCTAAATACTACCATCTTACTAGACCTAGTTACATTAGTCCTAAAACTAGACACTATTACAAAACTTTATTCAAAATCTTAAAACTCATACTCAGGATACACTACAACCTCACAAAGGATGGCGACATCCACCCAAACCCTGGTCCATTCCCATCTGTTGACCCTAATCGCCCTACTGTATCGCCTACCACCATAGCTCCAACAAATAGACCTCCTAACTCACTGCTGGCCTGCCATCTAAATATTAGGAGTATAAATAACAAAATGCAGCACCTGCATGCCCTCTTAGCTGTTCATTCCCTAGATATATTATGCCTAACAGAAACGTGGATAAAGCCTGCCACCAAGGACCATAAGATTCTGTCACCAGGGAACAATATGTTTTGAGTAGACCGTACCACCAGAAAGGGTGGTGGGGTAGCCATACTTTACAAGTCTACCCTACCTGTCAGCATAGACACCCAACAACCACCCCAGTTCAATAATGCCGAAATTCTTATATCAAAACTACAAGTTAATACAAACAAAAATGTAAACAATGTCTGTGTCTACATTCCCTCAGGGAGGAACACAAAAACCTTAAAAGACTTCTTATACTGGTTATCCAATAACTACCCCCAAGAAACAATTGTTCTTGGGGATTTCAACAGGGACTGGAACACTTGCTCTTGTGAAACCCCCACAACCCACATAAACCTCTATGGATTTACTCAAATCATAACTTCCCCCACCAGGACAGGAAAACTGAATAACAAATAAAGTACCCTAAACTGAATACTCATCAATACCCATCTTCAATCCTATAAATCAGGCACTTTGCCTGATGACCTAAATGACCACTGTCTCACCTATGTAATCAAGCTCAAAGTAGACTGCTCTTACCAACCCACCTATAGAACATTAAGAAACAACAATACTTTTATTCTCACCAAGTTTCAAAATGAACTTAAGGCATGCAACTGGTCAGTATTAAAAAGTCTTTCCCTAGATGAAACAGTAGCTTACTTTAACACCAAATTCCTTGCTATTCTTAACTCCCATGCTCCCAGCTGCTCTATTCAAACCAAAGTTAATATTGCACCATGGCTTTCTAAAGATACCAAAACCAAAATTTCACTCAGAAACAAAGCATGGACCACCTACTGAAAAACAAAAGCCCCACTTGATCAACTAAGATTCAGACAGCTAAGGAATGACGCCAAAAAATCCATAACCTTAGACAAAAAGAAACACTACTACCATCTACTGCAAAAACACCAAAACAAACCTCAAAAGTTCTGGGCAGGAATAAACAAACTACTCCACCCAGGCCAAACCGCCACTCCACCCCCTCAGCTTCCCAACAAAAATCCTCAGTAGTCATTGCTAATAACTTCAACAGCTTCTTCACAGTGACTATCCAGTCTCTAGCCAGCCAACTCTCTCCCAATGGCTATAATTCTAATGCAGCCATATCCAGTACCCAAACATACTTTACCTTCCAACCTGTTCTTACTCAACTTATTCATGCCATAATTAAGAAACTAAGTCCCACCACCCTGGCTGCCGACCTCCTCCAAGCAGACTATCTGCAAAAGGCTGCTGACACCATAGCATACTCCATCTCAATCTTGATCAACAGAGCTATATCTAAAGCTACTGTACCCACTATATGGAAAATCTCCCATGTCATATCTCTCCATAAAGGAGGCAGTTCCACTGAGCTGTCAAACTTTAGACCCATAGCTATTCTGTCACCTCTAGCTAAAATTATGGAGAAGTGTGTACACATACAACTCACGCACTACCTCACACAGAATAAGCTGTTGTCCAACTTTCAGCATGGCTTTAAGCCACACCACAGTACTACTTCTGCCCTCCTCTCTTTCTCTAACATCATTAACCACAACTGCAATAATAACAAACTATCCTCAGAACTCTTTCTAGATCTATCCAAGGCTTTTGACATGGTTGACCACAAAATGCTTATAAATACCTTGAAGGCCTTCTCCTTAAACAACCATGCACTCCAATGGTTTCAATCCTTTCTGCAAGGCAGGCAACAGGCAGTCCTATGGCAGGACAAGCTATCATCTCTCCTACCCATCACATTAGGAGTCCCAAAGGGCTCGATACTTGGACCCCTTCTATTATCCATCTTTATCAATGACCTTCATTCAGTCATCCCAGATGCTACCTGCATTCAATATGCGGATGACTCCACCTTGATTTGTTCTGACACCTCACCAGTTACTTTATTCACACTAACACAAAATATCTTCATTATAGTGGAACAATGGCTCTCCAATCAACATCTAATCCTAAACCCCAACAAAACTAAGCTGCTCTTCTTCTCTCCCACATGCAGGACCCCCCCTGCCATCCTTCAATGTAACTGCTAACAATGGCACTATCATCTCCCCAGAAGCCCAAAATAAACTACTGGGTGTCATAGTTGATAACCTGAAGTTTGATGTGCATATCAATCAAACTATCAAAACCATTAATAAAAAAACTTGTCTCTCTTTACAGAGTCAAACCGTTCCTTACTCCACTTGCTAGAACTGCAATTGCCCGTTCCCATCTACTATCAAGTCTTCTCTATGCCTCACCTCTATTCTCCAACTTAAACAAAACAGATCTTAATAAAGTGTCATCCTGCTATAACCACATTGCCAGATTTCCTACTGGCACAGCCTAACTGACACACCACTGTCACAACCTAAATCACCTAGGTTGGCTTGAACTGCCTAGCCTACTGCAGTTCAACCAGCTAATAGTGGCACATAAAGTCCTTTACCAACCAGAAAATACATCTGCACTAAAAAATATTATCAGCCCCTACATCAGCACCTGGCCACTGCGATCATTCACTAGACTCCTAGTTCAAACATACAAATCCAACTACTCAGCTGGGGACTCTCTATTTGCCAGCTCTGTTTGAAAAACATGGAATAAACTCCCAGCTGACTTGACCCTAGAACCCTCACTAACTCAGTTCAAAAACAAACTCAAGAAATACTTCAAAAATCATTGGTTATGTCCTTGCACTAACCCCGACTAGTGACCTCTCTATTACTTAGGTGCCTTACCTTCAACTACTTCTAACTTTTTTCAACCACACCATTTCAGGAAGGGTCAATTGTATAACTGCTGCTCAATGTGTCTTAAACCTGAATGTAATGTTATGTATGTGTAACTTTGAAAATAATGTTATTTTTTGTAAAGTGTTTTATAATAAGTTAGTACTATATGTGCTAAATGCCGGTATTGCTTATGACTGTAATCTGCTTGAAACTAGCATTTACTAAATGTTCAATGTGTATTATTATCTTGGAGCTTTTCTCCCCAGGCTTCCGCTGAAAATGGACATATATCCAGTTGGACTATCCCGGTCAACAAATGTAAAATAAAATAAATAAATAAATAATAGACTAAGTAATTGAATGATGTACAGGAAAATGAGGTACTAAATGAATACTTCACTTTAGTATTCTCAAAGGAAAAGAAGGGCAGTGTGCCATTTGAAAAACTGGGAGATCAGTGAACAGAGTGCAGTATGAAGATTGCGGAGGTGGAGGGTGTACTGACTGCATTAATGAAGAACAAGGCATAAAAAGTAGATGAGCTTCTCCCCAGGATACTAAAAACTGGCTGGAGTGTTGGCTCATCAATGACACAGGTCTTAAATAGGAGGTAAGATATACACTACATCGCTTCCACATGTTCAGACCTCAAAACGAGAATGAGCGTGTAAGGACCAAAGGGAGAGGTGTATCTATCTTCATTAAAGCTAAGTACATCTCGAGACTGGTTAAACAGTATGACTCCAGGTCCAACTAACTATAGGCAAACTACCCTACCACATCATTGTTAGCTATAGATTCCTCACCAAGAGCCAAGAGAAACATACTGCCTACCTGGACCTACTGGAGTCACTCACCATACAGCCAAACACCATTGGCCATTTGAGATTTCAACTATCCTTACACTGATTGGGAGACATACATGAGCACAGACATAACTGCCCAGAGGTTCTTGGACTTTGGCAATACAAAAATTTTGGAACAGATAGTCTGCATCCCCACAAGAGGTTCAAATGTCCTAGACTTAGTACTTACCACCATGGGGGAGTCACTGCACCCCCCTGTATGGTACTCACCCTGGTAAGGTCAGACTATAAATCGGTCTTGTTTGAAGTAACTACCAGGCCTCACATATCCACAGGAGCAATAAAACCAAAAAATTTTCCAAAGCTAACTACAGCCTACTAAGAGATAGTATAAAAAGTTTCAAACCCCCTGCAAACACAGCCAACAATGACTCCTATACAGGGTGTACACAGATGGCTTGCATAAACACCTAAATAACTGTATAGATTCAGCTGTAGCTGACTGGATCAAAACTAGGTCCTTCCAAAAAAAACACAAGCCAACCCGGGTGGACCTCAAGTATAAATAGGTTATATAACAAGAGGAAGAAACTGTTGGCTATGCCCGAAATCTAAAATGGAATGCCCAGTTATGTGTTGAACTAGTTGTGGCAGGAACAAGTCACATGGCACCTAAGGAAATTGACAACCTACTATCCCACAGATTTGGCACAAACTTCACCCCCCTGTCCCCATCACCCATACCCCAAACCATTGTTGACACTAGTCCCCTCCCTAGTATCTCTAAACAGCAGGTCAGATCTGTGCTCTCCAAGGACAAAAACATGGCCTGAATGGGACCAGACAACATCCCAGGCTGCTTACTTAGCAATCTAAAATAAGACCTAGTGGAACCACTTGGCACTCTCTTCAACCATAGCCTGAGAACTGGCTATGTTCCAGCAGAGTAGAGAACAGCAACAGTAATCCACTTACACAAAGGGGACTCATCAACCAACCCTGGGAACTATAGACCCACAAGCTTAACAAGCCTCATTTGCAAGGCCATGGAAAGAATCATCATGGACCTTACCAACAATGACATAGGCGAACTTCAAACACTTGACCCAACCTAGTTTGGCTTCATTAAGGGTAGATCATGCTTGTTAAACCTGATAGACTTCTTTGAGAATGTCACCAAAGCCCTGAATGAAAGTATGATAGTACATACCACCTATCTTGATATAGGCAAGGCTTTTGACATAATTTCCCACTCAGGCATCATTGAGAAACTCACCCAACTGGGGATTAACCCTTATTTCACTAGATGGGTAGCCAATGGGCTCACAGACAGAACTCACATTGTTAAAGTCAGGGACTCCACCTCTACCAGCAGACCAGTCATCAGTGGCATACTACAAGGATCTGTACTGGGTCCTTACTGTTTGGAATCTATTTTTCAGACATTCAGGCCAAAGTAGATAGCCTGTGGCTTACCAAGTTCACTGATGTTTGCAAATTGGGTGCAATCATTGAGTTCCCAATGATGTTAACATATTAAAGAAGGGGTTAACAAAGACAAATGATTGCTGCCAAAGCCATGGATTAAAACTAAATGCAAAAAAGTGCATTATTATGCATTTGGCAAAGAGGACTATCTTGCTAATTATAGTATTGACAACACTCCCTCAAGCTCAAATGCAATGGTGCGAGACTTAGTTAATCAGGCTGATAGAAATCTAAACTTCTACCACCATGTCTCCACAGTGGTAAGGAAAGCCTTTTGTTTTGTGCATCTGGTAAGTAAGGTCATTGCATACAGGTCTAAGGATGTTATAACTTCAGTGTGCTTGAAAACCTTTTGCATGTACCTCAGCAGCCAGCTGCAGCAGCTGGGGAGACCACAGAGGTTTCTGACAAGGAAAATTCAGGGCCTCCAAACTATGTCTTATGTGCATAAACTGAAAGCTCTGTCACCGTACTCTGCATCTTACAGGATGCTGAGAGGCAACTTGTGGTTAGCCTACAGGACAGTCTCCGACCCTGCCCTAATGGAAATTCTGCACATCCAGAAATCAAATGAGAGAAGAGTCACTCACTCCTGGGATCTTAACCTAGCCTGTGACATCAACAGAACATACTGGAGAGACAGATATATCTCCTAGAGATTGCCACTTCTTTGGAATAGACTTCCAATCCACATCAAGCAGAGCTCCTCACTCACCATGTTCAAGTGTAACCTGGACAATTGGATGGGAGACTGTAAATTCACCCCAGGGGTGGAGACCTTAGACTCACTCTGCAAATAACGCCCATCTACCCAAGGTCATTTGTGGTAATTCAAGTATAATATGGCTAAGATGTAAGGTTAACGTGGGTATAACATGGCTAGGCTTATAAGGGCCCTAGGGCCGTTAGCCTAGTAATCTCCATTGGTCCTATGGGGCACTACAGTTTAGCAAGCCTGACATTAATAACAGAAAAATCATGTCATGGAAAATATCCTAAGAAAAAGGTTGGTTCTTTTCATAGAAGCCAGCAGCTTCCAGGGCAGCAACCAGCAAGATCTGTGGTCACACTATTACAAAAGAGACATTCCAACATAGCAAAAGAAGAAGGAGTAAATTGATACTAATAGACAAATCAAAAGCAGAGATAAAACAGCAATAATATTTCCTATTGCAACATTTGAGTTAGAATGTAGAGACGTATATGTACACTATATACAAGACCTTAATTGATGTTTTCCTTGGGGGGATTGTAATACACACACACACACACACACACACATACATATATATATATATATATATATATATATATATATATATATATATATGTGTATAGGGGTCCCCACAATTCTTCAAATTAAACATATATAATGTTTATGTGTGTGTGCGTGTGCATGTATATATATATATATATATATATATATATATATATATATATATATATATATATATATAATATATAAATATATAATACACACACACACACACACACACACACACACACACACACACATATACATACATATATATATTATATATATATATATATATATATATATATATATATATATATATATGTATAGGGGTCCCCACAATTCTTCAAATTAAACATATATAACGTTTATGTGTGCGTGCGTGTGCATGTACGTGGTCGTGTGTGCGTATATATATATATATATATATATATATATATATATATATATATATATATATATATATATATATATATATATATATAAATATATAATACACACACACACACACACACACACACACACACTCACAAACACATATTGTAGTTAGGTAACCATTTTATTTGAAGCAACTTCATTTACTTTGATTGCCTCTGTGGGCATGTAGAGATTTTTTTTAATTCTTTCAGTCTGGCTAGCATTTTAATTTCATGGAGTATGTGGTTTCAAGTAGCAGTCTCTTGGAAGGAGAAAGCTTTTTCACCTGTTGTAGTTTTGCATCCAGGATGAATATGTATGATGCCATTGTTTGGGTAAGCCTTAAGGGCCAAGGCTGTTCCCTGAATTAGGTTTTTAGAGTTGGGAACTATCCCAGTTTTATATTTTTGAAGAGAAGGCAGCTGTAAAGAAGGGATGCTTTATCATTAAGTGATAGCGATTATATTCACTGAAGCTTATGACATGGTCCTGCACAAAAAGCTTGCAGGTAAACTATAGGTAATGGGAGTGAATCAGAAAATGAGGAACTGTGCATAGGCTTGGCTGAATAACATGACAAAGGGGTGATAAAGGGGATGCTATCATGGGTGGGGACATGGCAAGTAGTATCTTAGACTTATCTGTGCTAGATTCAGTGCTCTTCTTTTTGTTGGTCTCAGTCATTTCTGAGGGACAGAAATCAGAATAAAACTCTTTGCAGACAAAAAAAAGATAATGTTTTTAGCAGATAGTGATAAGCAGACTCTTAAAGAGGACTCAGAAAGCCTGGCTAGATGGGCTGACAGACGAATGAAATAATGCCTTGTCATAGCATTTCATGCACAAGGACCAAGCTGGGGAAGTAGAACTGAAGCCGACAGAGCAAGAAAATAGCTTGGCATCCTGGAGTGATTATCATGCCAAGACTGGGCCATCAAGAACAGTGAGAGAGAGAAATTGTGAATGAGATATAGATTACATAATTATTCAAGTAATGCACCCACTATATGTGAGCTTGTAAGAACAGATTCTGAATAATGGATGCATTAAATGACTCCATAAAAAAGAGGTGATATAGTCCAGAGAAAGGTAACCGGGAAGGTAAGCAGTATGGAAGAGGAAAGCTATGAAGAGAGTCTAAAAGAACTGGAACTCTCTTCCTGGAGACCAGGTGAGATAGATGGGACATGATATGAATCTGCAAGATAATGTGGGACCTAAAGAAACAAGATTACCAGTGGCTCTAGTACATCTACCTTGGTTCCAGGACCCCTGCATACAGACACAATTTGAGTGAAAAACAAAATCATAAATGCAAGGACAATAACTGACTCAGAATGAGAGTATCCAGTAGTTTGTACTTGTTTGTTTTTTTCCAAAGTTTCAACAATCACTTAAACTTCAGGCATTCAGATAACAGTGAACAGCAGTCCAAAACCTCAAAAATAAACAGTTTTAAAACATAAAAATAAAGATCAAGTAGATTTTGTCACTGAAAAGGTTTAGTTTTATTCAGTCATAAGAGCTTTCGTCAGTGTGGGGAATGGACCAACAGGAGCAGAAAGGATAGAATGGGGACAGAAGACCACATAAAGTATATTGAAGGAATAAAGTATTCATTAAGACAGAGAATGCTTTTATTTACAGAAAGGGTGGTGGTTAGTGGAGCAGACTAAAAGAATGGGTGATGCAGAAAAAAAAGAGAACACACAGGGATTGGGGGGTGGCTTATTGGCTAAGGTGTTTGCCTTACAAATACAAGGTGCAGGGTTTGAGTCTCACAAGGGATAATTGGCTAGGCTTAAAATGGCTCACAAGAGCAGTTAACTTAGTACTAAACTATGAACATGTAATGAAGCGTGCACCACATAGAAAAGGAGTACAGGGAGATGGGAACAGAAGAGGTATCAGAAGCTAAACGTCTTAAAAAGCCAGATGAGAAAAGCAAAATGCCTGTTTCCACTAGAAAACAAGTGAAATGAAAAATAGTCCTAAAACATGCTTCCCATTTATGATTAAAGCTAAGTGTCAGCATGTTTGATCCAATTTATCTCATGGGCTTTAACACATCAAAGAATGCTGTCAGAGATGGACAAATCTTTATGAGTCAAAAAAGGGAAAAGTAAAAAATATGAAAGGGTGGGATACTGCTGAGGTACCTTTTTAAAAATCTAGGCACTAGGTACATCATTCTGTTCATAAAATAGAAAGGTGACCCTCTCCAATGCTGACCTAAGTAGGAGGTACTGCAGACCAGTAGCACGCCATTATACCTGCATTTGGGTAAAACAGAGTAAGCACTTTCTTTTTTAGCATTTGGCTCTAGCAGAAAACTGGAATGCATTTTTCTTTAGAATATTTGTTATGCCCTTTCTTTTTGCTAAAACTTCAATCCCACCAAAATATCATTTGCATTGTCCCAAACCTATTACCAAAGGAGTATAGCAATTGGTGCATAGCTATCAGCTGTCCCTGATTTTGCAGAACTCCCTGATTTTGTCTCTTGTTTTTACCCTGATCCTCGTAACATTTTTGATTTTTAGGTACATTTCTAAGGGCTACTATTATTCAATATTATGAGACATTAGAGTTACATATTTCATATTGTTCAGAAAAAATGCATGTTGTTAATATGCTGTTCTATTAACCTTCCAAGGGAATTATAGTATTATTTAAAAATTGTTCTGGACTGTGGGCCTTTGCTTCTCAGTATTTTTGGCTTTGTTCCTGATTCTTAAGCAAAAATGAGAGCCATGAACTGATGCTCACACAAAGTCATAACAAGACCACAGACAAATCTAGAAAGTTCTTCTTTAAATGAGTGGTAGGTAAGTATTTATTTATTTATTTCTCTGTTTGTGTACTTATTTACAGTGGATATAAAAAGTTTACACACCCCTGTTAAAATGCCAGGTTTTTGTGATATAAAAAACGAGACCACAATAAATCATTTCAAAACTTTTTCCCACCTTTAATGTGACCTATAACCTGTACAATTCAATTGAAAAACAAACAAATCTGTTAGGGGGGAAAAAAATATAAAAAATGTACAATACGTTGGTTGCATAAGTGTGCACGCCCTTAAATTAATACTTTGTTTTGTGTGCACACCCTTAAACTAATACTTTGTTGAAGCACCTTTTGATTTAATTATATCTTCTAAGGATTTCTGTGTATAGTAAAATAACTATGCAACATGTCTAAAGGAGGAACACTTGTATTCCTTTATTCAGAGATGATTTCAGTGTTTAATTCAGGCAATTTCTTCTGAGAGATTTTTTTCATGACACTGGCCTAACATGTTAGACATTTTTACAAATGGTGACAGTAACGTGAACACTGTGAAATATGATTACACTTCATTTTTGTAATAGTTAGATTCCATATTAAAAAATTATTTGCCAGTAATGTGCCAATAAGTAAAGGAGGTTTGGCACTACTTTGTAGCCGTTTTGCTTTCTGTAAAATTTTACAGTGGTGTACTTTGATAAGTAAACAAATCTGAGAATTTTATGTACTGCAGAGTGTAATACGGAGGTGCAATATGCTGATAGAGGAACAATGCATAAAGTCGTGGTATTAACATGTTTATTGCATTGTACAAGGAGCGTCTAAGGTTAGACAATAACAGACCTTGTAGGCTACTTTAAGGTGATATGGAACATTAATGCAATACCAGAACAAAGGGAAAACAAGGACAGCATACCGTGCAAAGTGAGATGATGTAACAGCTTTTAGGAAAATCTTTTTTTTTTTTTTTTGCCTGTGCACAGCCAACAGCCATCTGCTATGTCCTGGCTGTTGCCACA
This sequence comes from Protopterus annectens, assembly GCF_019279795.1. NCBI lineage: Eukaryota > Metazoa > Chordata > Ceratodontiformes > Protopteridae > Protopterus > Protopterus annectens. Next base: position 1,582,463,483 of record NC_056737.1, on the reverse strand, counting down.
CTACATACACCGCTTTTCACCACCAGCCATGGCCAATGATTTAATTCCCCTGATGGCTTGCTACTATCAAGTGTCATGCCATCATGTTCCGTGGGTGGAATGAACACTGGGAAATCCAGTATGATGCCATTCTGGTAGTTGACAGATATTTTGTTTGCTGCATTACTGTGATTTGGGAATGCAGGTGTATAACAATTTCAGCAGAAATGGGACACTCTTTCTTGAGTGCAGCATGTACATCTGCCTGTACCTCTTGTTTTTTCTGCTACTGTGTTACCTTTCTTCCTCAGCTTTCATCTCCCCCAAGACAAGACAACTGGCCTCAGATTGCTCAAGCCTGTCCTTCAATATGATATTTTCATTTATTTTAACTATTTGTTAACTGGGTAAGCTGGCTAGACAAAGTGTCCCTTTTCAGGGGCAACATGAGAGCACTGTCTGGTTAAGTGACTTTCTCAGAGTCATGCAGTACGCAAACAGAGGTGGAAGGAATGAAACCCTGTAATCTTGACAACAGGATGCAGTTTGTTGAAAGCCCAGAGCCTTAATCCTCTTTGCTAATTGCCAGACGTGATGGCTATGGTGCTAATCAAACCAGGCTGCTAGTTTTGAGGCAGAAACCAAATCTTTGCAGCAAAAATCTCAGCAGGAGAACCTGAAATGAGCAAATTAATGGTTTTAAAGTGAGTGTATCAGGTATGTTACAAAAGAGTATCAAACAGTTACCTGCAAATTAATTTGACAAGGACTAAAGGAAGGTAATAAAAGTAGCATGATGCAGTGCTTAGGAACTGTGAAATCTAAACTCATAGCGGTATAATAAAGAAGAGTATGGTCATGTACTATTAAAATATTCAACCTCCTGTCATAGGTTTAAGTCTTCAAGCCTCCATGTGTGTAATGTCTAACTTTGAAAAGGAAGTTTAATCAGACAATATTCTCAGGTCACCCTGAAATGATTTACTTTTGGGCTTACTCAGTTGCCAAAATAAAAACAAACTAGGTTTTAACTCCATCCCTTAATCATAACTGTTCTAGAATCATTAACAAGTTACACAATTCCTCTGGAAATAAATAATGAGCTAATGTACTTTTAATCAAAAATATAAAATAGAATATATGCAATCATACCCCTATACAAACACACAGGCATGCATACAGCTGTACAGCTATATGGCACAGGTATATACATATCAGTGAACCCAAATAACACTTTTGAGAAACTGAATGCTTGATGCAGCTTGTTATGGCTGCAGTCCATTTATGAAGACAGTGTAAAGAACATCTACAGGATGTTTGGGTATTTATGCATGATAGATAGATAGATAGATAGATAGATAGATAGATAGATAGATAGATAGAGAGATAGATAGAGAGATAGATAGAGAGATAGATAGATGAGACAGACAGATTAGCTAGACAGACTAATAAAGCACTAGAATGCAGTTACTATGAAGTAGAAGTACAAATGCAGATACTTGTACAACTATAAATCTTACTGAGTTGGTACACTTAACAGTACAGAATAGTCTTCTGGATACACTTTCAAAGGTATGAGACATCTATATGTAAAACGTTCATCTCACGTCATATGAGACATTCTGATACATACAATGAGTAAATGACATTAGCTGTGGATTCTGCAGTTGTGGATCAGTGATTTATGAGTATTTTCATATAGTTACATCATGAATAGTACTTTCAGTACTACATTCATTCACAAAACATTGTTAGATTCCTGCTAGCTAAGCAGAATGCTGCACTGATGAATTTCTATACTCACTGGAAATAGTAAGTAATTCAGTTTTTCACCTGCATGACATACAGAATGGAAGAGGATCACTGTACTGCATTACTGTATGAATGCATTAAAAAGTCACTTTGCCCTGCATACATCCAAACAAATGTTTTCAGCTTGCAGTTTACAAACTGGCATCATTCAATATCATGCCGAGGGTCATGTGATCTTATCACAGGACAAAGGTAAATGACAGCATAATTCATTAACAGGCTACCTGCTACTGTTATATATATAGGATGTCTTAGAGCATGGTGAGTTAAAAAGCTATTGCCACCAGCACCTCAAGACACCTGTCCATAAAACTAGGACAAAGATTTGCCAGCCTTATCTTGAACATTGCCTATCCTGAAGAGTAAATTTGCTTATCATGGAGCAGCCTAAAGAAAATAGTTGCAGCCCATCTATATCTGAGACAAATGATAAAGGTAAGCAATTTTTCATGGCATGCCATATGCCCTTTGCAGGAACCTGATAGCAATATATGATTCTGGTAACTTTTGAAAAAAGTTTTGATAACTTGTCATTAATATAAAAGTTTAAAAGCCCACTACAGTGTTATAACCCACTGAAAACTGGCAGGATTAGAAAATTCTCAAGTATACCAATTAGCAGACAGGAAAATATCAGTCAGCCTGCAATACTGATACAGCAAAAAAAAAAAGTTTTAAAAATCAATACATTGATCTCCTAACTGGTCTGAATTTTAGAAAGATCATCATGCAACAGCAGCATTTTAATAAACATGTTTTTTTTGTAGCATATTTGAGCATTTCCATTTATCTATATAGTAATATTATCACATCACTGAGATCAATATGCCAAGATGGAGAATAATATGTGATTATAAATGTTTTCCTGAAACATTGTGATACTATTCTTCCTTAGTACATTTTTAATATTTTATTAGCTTTTAGTGTTACCAGTCAAAAAACTGCTTCTGGGACAAAAAGGAGTTGCAGATATCATTTTAATCACTATCATTATTCCTTTATGAGACGTAGTAATTTTGATTGCTTTACGCTGTGATGTATCTGATGATAACTTCCCTAATAACAGTGGACACTGAGAGCAGGAGTCAAACAGAGCTCAAATGGCTCAACATCAGCTTCCACTGAGTTGTCCAAGCTCCAGATACCTATAGTCTGATTCAGAAAGGGATTCAAGCAAAGCCCTGCTGAATATTTGCTTAGGGGATTTTACTTCTTATGCTGAAACAATACTTGATTTGTTGTTCTCAGTCAGAGCGCTGTCTGAAGGAAAATGAAAAGAAAATAGCGATTATGCAAGAGGCAAGTAGTTGCCTTTTTCCATGTAATGGTGATCTCATTTGTGATTATGTTATGTTGCAGGTAGTGTGGGTAAATGTCTGATATGTGAGGTGGAGGGTACTCGCCCTTTGCATAAAAGCACCGATTTCATACAAATGTGCATTCCTAGTATCTCGATTGCAGTTTTGTGCATTTAAAGCAGAATCCCTGACAGTTTGGGGCAGATCCTTAATAAAGTGCTTCATTGAGTACACGTCTTCCCAACCAACATGCTATTATCATTAACCACATGATGCTGCAGTGGCCACAGGCTGGAATTTTGGCAGTATGAATAGCTTGTCATGTGACGATGGGTAAAAGAGCTTACTTGATAAAATGGACTGTGGAAAAAGATCATTGATATACATTGTAGCTGCACAGACCTACTAAAGTAACACACTCTGTTGTGTTTCTGCACATTTTCTGCGCCAGATTCATAGTGTTTTCCAGAAACCTCAGCATGCAATGCTGATCCATAGGGCTGACCAGTCTAGGGCTTAGGATTACCTGTAAATTTTTCTGGCTCTTGAGTTTTGCATTCAGAAACACTCAAGAGTAAACCTCTTGTGCTTAATTGAATACTGCTTATACCAAGAGCCAAGTGATTCAGTGAATTGCCCTCAGCCTATATTGTGGTTAAGCACAAGTTTTTTTAAATTCCATCACTATTTGCAAAATGTAGGCTGAAACTGGGAGGATGGGAGGCAACACTTTTATTTATGTATGAATGAATGTATGTATTTATTTTTAATTTTGGTTATGCATAATTGAATCTGTCTGCTACTGCAGTCTCATTCTAGTTTTGAAAGTATGCATTTTGGGCATAAAAATATGATTTTCTCTAGTAGTTGCTACTGAACCTGTAAGAGTAAAAAAGATAGTGTGGTGGGCCCACTTTGGCTACAAAAGTGTCCATTCTTCTAACAAAGTTAATTGCAATTTCATACAGCTTTATCATTACCTTCTGGAATGGCTCCACTCAAAACTAATAGCTATAAAAATCACTGGGCAATAACTTGCCATAAATGCACATCAGTGGTAAAACTTTAATGCATGGGTATATCAGTCTTGAACAATTATTCTATATGGAATATACCTGCCAAGCTTTTACCTATATATTAAGCATGAAAATGTATTCTTAATATGAGCACTAATCCCATCTAACAATATTGGTCTGGGATTGTTAGCAAAATGCACCACTCATGAGCAACACATTTTGTTCTCTTTTGTTTGAGGTCATTATTTATTAGCAAATTGTTTGTATATTTTACTGAATATGGTGCTTTGAGCTCCACTGTAAATATCCTACTTTTTATAAGACTTGTGTTTATTTATTTATTTGTTCATTTCTTATTGATTTTTTTTTGTTAATGCAGTAAGTGGTCTGATGTAAGAATGGACAGTTTTCAGTCACACCATTAGGCATTTGCCATTTAAGTTACCATGCAAAACTATGTAACAAAAGTATGCTACCAAACAAAGCACATTATAAAAGATATTTTCAAGTAAAGTGCAATTGGTTTGCACTCAGTTTCATAACACATTTATGTGTAGTCCACTAAAACACAAAGGCACAACAGTACAATTAGATATTAGCTTTTTGGGGATTAAAGGAAAGATCTATTTAATATATTTGCATGCATATTCAGGTGCTGAAAGAGAAGGTTTCTTGAAAGAAAATGAGTTAGTTACTTCTAAGGTCAGTTGGCATCGAATAAAATTCCGCTGCAGAGTAGAGTGATCGGTAAGAATAAAGTCACCCATTTTGTAGTGAGCTTTACAAAAGGTCGAGGAATCATTAGCTATCAAAGAGAAGTGAACAGAAATGTCAGTGTTCTCTAATAATTATGCAGCTGCAAATTGGCAGAGTGGCATAACTCTCAGCCTCACACCTCCAGAATTGGCGCAAAGCCAAAAATATGTAATCAATTAACATAGCTTTGTGAGCAGGATTTGACTGGAAAGTTATTTTTCAATTCTCGTGCAAAGCTGGGAACACCAAAGATGAATAAAAGAGCCAATAAATTGTTGTTCAGCTGTACTTACTAAAGGTATTTCTTTCACACTGGAAAGTCAAACTCAAAAAAATCAAAAGATATGTAAATATTAATAAAACAGTTGCAGAAAAATATTTTGAACAAATGGGGGTGCACTTTTATCCACACTTAAAAAAGTAAAAGGAATAAGGGTTTGTGTAGTTGCTCATAGGCAGTCTCAAAGGTCTGAAAGGGGAAAGTCAGTGAGGTATTCTACTGTAGTTATCTTGTAGGGTCTTGAGAATTAAAATGCTTCACAAGTGCATTATCTGGTTTTACCCATGACTGGCAAAATACTTTGGTTTCTTATATATTCTTAAGCTTGTGTCTGCAGATATAATAATGCTGCATATGTGCAGTGAGTTGCCAGCAGAACATTCTTCTCTAGTCACTATTTGAGAAACACTGATCAACTGAACCAAATAGATTTTGCAGTTAATTGTATCCAAATAAAAGTGTTAACTTTAAAGGTTGGACATAGTTTGTCTGACAGAAAAATATATACTAGTTAACAGAAACTAATCTTTAAATACTTTTTTCTTATTTACAGATTTATTAGCTAGTAATTGTTTTATAAGCCAAGTTCAATAGTGCAGTTGAGCAGTAGTTATTAACTTCTAATATCTCTCTTTGGTCTAGATATTAATATAAAGTTGGCATCAGTCATTCATGTAGTTGTTAATCATTATCAAAGTGAGAACTGATGATTAAAGTTGAATATATTGAGCTAAGAAGCTTGACAATGTTTTATAAAGCTCATGTACCTAGAAATACATGCGAGAGATGCAACTATACGGCCAAACTGGAGGCTGTGCTCTCTCAACATAGAACTGGCAAGACCAGACAGGAGGAGAAGGTAACCACACACACTATAGACCCAGTCTCACATAATACCATCACAACCTCAAATCATACACATAAACACACAAAGACATACTCGGAGGCTCTGATCAAAAATCTACCAAAACAGCAGAGGCTACCAAAGCAGACACCCAAACAACTACCACCTCAGAACACAACACCTGCATCACATAGACCACACAGTCAGAGTGTCAAGCAGTCACAGCCCTTAAGGCCAAACACTATGCCAGACACACTAGTCATTGGTGACTCCATAGTCAGACACACTGACGTCCCGCTCACCAGACTGAGTAAGGAGAAGGTCACAGTAAGCTGCCTGTCGGGTGCTAGAATCAGCCACATAACGCATGCACTCAGGTCTCTCAACAGCAGGTACAAGTACGACTCAATCATTGTCCACGCTGGTGTAAACGACCTGAGACGTACCTCCCTGGACTACATGAAAAGAGACATAGAGGAGCTCTCTGATTATGTAGCCCAGGCAGGTATGACCCTGACCTTGAGCAGTATCCTACCTTCACCAAGAATGATGCCACAATACAGAGATAAGATGATCAGTTTTAACAATTGGCTTAAACTCTGGTGTCATTCAAAGGGGATCCAATGTCTGTCTGCCTGGGATGACATGCTGGACAAGCCACGCTGCTTCGCAAGGGACGGCTTGCACTTGTCACCCCTGGGATTCCGGATTTTGGCAAAGGCTCTTGCCACCCCCATAGTGCCTTTTTTAGGCAAGGCTCAAATTCTAAACCTACCACCCTAGAACAAAACAAAGAAAAAACTAAGGGTAATGCTGCTCAATGCCAGAAGTCTCAACCTCAAGATGCACACACTCGAGGCCCTTCTCAGTATGGAGAACATCGATGTCTGTGCTGTGACAGAAACCTGGTTCAAGGCTCCTGAGAGCACCCCAGCACTATCAGGTTTTACCTCATATCATGCGTTCCGGCCACAAAACCCGGACAATACCAAGAAAGGAGGAGGGTATCCATATTCATCAAGGACACCCACACCTCAAGATTGGTGGCATCGCACGATGCATCGGAAACCATCCAGGTGCAATTAACCATAGGCAAGACTGCTATACAAATTGTAGCATGTTACAGGCCACCCTCGCAAACTCAGGAACCTCACATGGCCTTCCTGAAAACACTGGAGGGGATAAATGTATCTCCGAACACCATCATACTAGGTGACTTCAACTACCCTAATATAGACTGGGAACACTACTCAAGCCCAAACACTCTAGCCCAAAAGTTCCTGGAATTCATAAACTCAAATGCCATGGAACAACTAGTCACCATCCCCACAAGAGGAGAGAACATACTTGATCTCATCATCACAAACATGGGAGCACAATGTTCAATGCCAGAAGTATACCCCTCACTGGTGAGATCTGATCACAAACTAATCTCGCTGGAGGTCCTCATCCCGCCCCACCCGAAATGAAAAAGACCACAGTAAAGAACTTCTCGAAAGCTGACTTCACACTTCTAAAGACTAGTGTGGTCTCCTTTAAGGCCCCTGAGCTGGCAGTTAACATTACTCAAACCGCTGAATCACTTGCAAATGCCTTCTACCAGCACCTGCAGGGCTGCATGGATCAGGCAATCCCAAGCAAAACAAAGACTCTTTGTACCAAAGGCAAGCGTCCAGTCTGGTGGACCCCAGCCATAAACAAACTCTACAATAAAAGGAGAAAGCTACTACAAGATAGAGCAAAATCCTTAAATGGTAAGACACCGCTGATCACTATAAGTAAAAAGCTAAGAGCTCTCATAAACTCATCCAAAGCTAATTTTGAGAAAAAAATAGCTAAGGACTCTAAAGACAACCATAAAGCATTCTTTAGCTATGTCAGAAACCTAGGAGGAAACTCCCAGATATGCTCAGAATTAGTTCAAAATGATGTGAAGATTACTGATCCTACAGACATTGCCAACATACTGGCTGACAGGTTCAGTGCAAACTTCTCCCCACCCTCCCCGCCTAAAGAAGAGATATCTATACCAAATGATTGTAGCCCCCCAAACATCTCCAACGCTCAGGTGAGAACTGCTCTCTCCAAGGCAAAGAACACAGCATCCATGGGACCTGATGGTGTCCCCGGCTGTGTGCTCCATGAACTCAACGAGGAATTAAACCCACAGTTAGGACAGCTGTTTAATCTTAGTCTCACCTCCGGATACGTACCCAGGGAGTGGCACACATCGACTGTGGTCCCACTCCACAAAGGCGGTGCCTCCACTCACCCTGGAAATTACCGTCCCATTAGCTTGACAAGCCTGATCTGCAAAGCCATGGAAAGGATCATAATGGATCTCATAAATAAAGACATAGGGAATTTGCAGACTTTGGATCCAACCCAGTTTGGCTTTGTCAAAGGCAGATCATGCCTTTTAAACTTGGTTGACTTTTTTGAAACAGTCACCAAGGCCATTGACGAGGGAAAGGCAGTCCATACAGCCTACCCAGACCTGGCGAAGGCTTTCGATACAATACCCCACTCGGGTATCATTGAAAAACCCATCAACTTAAATGTAAACCCATACATTACAAGATGGGTTGCAAACTGGCTGAGTGACAGAACCCACAGGGTCAGAGTTGCTGGCGCCATGTCAGACTCTAAGCCTGTCACAAGTGGTGTCCCACAGGGCTCAGTCCTGGGCCCACTCTTGTTTGGCATCTACTTTTCTGAAGTACAAGCAAACACAGGAGGGTTATGGCTGACAAAGTTCGCAGATGACTGCAAACTGGGCGCCGTAGTTGAGAACACATCCGACACAGATATCCTTCAGAAGGGTCTCACAGAAACAGATAACTGGTGCCAGAGCCATGGCCTCAAGTTAAATGCCAAGAAATGCATAGTCATACCCTTCGGGAAAAATAAGGTTACCCCTAGCTACCATATAGGTGGCAATCCCCTGAACACAGAAGAAGTTATTAGGGACCTGGGAACCCAGGTTGACAGTAGCCTTTCATTCGACACTCATATTGCTAAAGTAGTTAGGAAGACCTTCTACATTGCCCACCTTATCATGAAGGGATTCACATCTAGATCAAGGGAAGTCATAGTCTCCCTATACTCATCACTCATCAGACCAATGATCGAGTACAATGCCCCATTCGGAATGTATCTGACCCGACACTTGCAGCAGCTGGAGAGGCCACAAAAGTTCCTCACCAAAAGGATAAAGGGTCTCAAAAATCTGTCTTATGCTGCATGACTGAAAGAACTCCAGTTATATTCAGTTGCGTACCGCTTACTCAGAGGTGACCTATGCCTGACATACAAGGCCATGTCAAACCCAGAGTTGATGAATATGCTTCATCTCAAAAAATCTAGATCCCTCAGAGCCACAAGGGCGGGTGACTTAAATCTCGACACGGTTATTAATAGGACGTGCTGGAGGGATAGATTCATCACCCAAAGACTCCCTATGCTGTGGAACAAAATCCCAGTTTATGTGAGGCAGAGCACCTCGCTGGCCTTGTTCAAGAGGAATCTTGACCAATGGATGGGAGATCGCAGATACACCCCAGGGGTTACCCCAGTGTCACTGCTCGACAGAGGCACAGCTAAATAATGGGCATAGTTTCTCCAAACTAAGGGGTGGCGTAAGCCACAAAACTATGGCTAGGCTTATAAATGCCCTCGGGCAGATAGCCTAGTATGAACCTATGAACCTATGAACCTATGAACCTAATCCAAACGCTTTATTGTTAGAAAGCCATGTATTGTTTTAAGTTATCTGATATGTGAAAGGATGACAACAATTAATGTGATTATTAACTTCAGAAAGATGATCAGAATGTTTGTGGGTGCATTAACTAGATATATTCTTTACAATGTCGTACATGTCATTAGTCTCCCAGATTATTTGAAAATGAGTTGTAATTAATCAGTATAATCAGTGCATTGTAATTAATAATATCTCATTATTTAAATTGCTTTATTTGAAAAAATCAGAAATCTTCATAAGGACTGGAATTCCCAGAGGTGCACAGTATACCTTTGCAGTGCTAAAACCGAGGGAGATCTCTGTGCAAAGCAGCTTATAACTAATTAGGATTGCAATAGGCAAGGGTTTGCACTAGCATAAATCCACATAAAAAAGCAAACGGGCAGTGCTAAAAGGTAAACCAGTACTACAACAGTATACCAGAAGAGCAGCACTGCCCTACCTCTCATGACAAACATTCTGTCATAAACCATCCTTCTGCCCCTACCAAGGCAATACATTTGACATTATGCAGTGTCACAGACACCACCTCTGTACAGGAACAACAGTATGGGTATGCAGCAAAGGTACCCCATCTATACATCATATCAAGGGGAAGAAAAGTAGGAAAGGGGAATATAGCAGAAGTGCAAACATAAGAGTAAACAATGTGGAACAAAGGTTCATGAAGGGTATTTTTATGAGTGATAGATACTGTTTTCATAATGAAAAAAGAAGGGTGGAAGGGAAAGGTAATGATGAATGGCCTCAGGTGGGATGGACATTAAATGGGCACAGAGAGAGGGTAGGGAAGTGACAACGAGCAATGGAACAGAAAAAAGGCATAACATCAAAATGAGGGTGGGGGGCTAGGTTAGACTGCTGCCATGGGTAAGTGCCAGAAAAGCTAACAGGTCAATAGTCTCGGCATCAAGTACCTGGGTGGTCAATGTCATGAGCTAGTTGCTCCTCTAGTGGCCTGATGACCAGGGATAGCACATCAAGCCATGCCAGAATGCTCTCCATGGTACCACAGCAGATATTCAGCTGTCAGCACACCCCAGCAACCATCAGTGTCCACACCTGCTGGTGTCTCACACAGCTGATATACCATGTTGAGTTTTAGAAGTAGAGTTTTCACACACACACACACACACACACACACACACACACACACACACACACACACACGCAAACACACACGCACCCTTAGAGGCTAAAACTAATGGCACCACTGAAATCCTTGTGTTATTTCCTGCAGAGGCTTTGCCCTCCTCCTTGGAGGGAGATATAGAGGACCATGGACGCCCAGAAGCATTTTCAACAGCTAGCTGACACTGAGGTGAGCACAGCTGTTCCACCATGTCTACCATAACTGGGTATGCATATGGGTGACACATTAGGAAGAAGATGATAAGACACAAAGAGGACAGGAAAAGCACTGCACTTATGACCAGGAAAGACGTACAACACATACATGTCATGATACATGAAGCGCTCATTATACCTTCTGCAGCAGCCAGTCGATAGTCAACTGACACCCCTCAGCAGCTGTAAAATAAATGAGGGACTTACAATCATAGGTTGATAAAGCATAATACAGTTGAATATAAATGGGATGAAATGATACATCCAGTACATCTCTGGCTGCATCCATGAAACTCTATTTCCCATTAGTGAAGCAGGTTAAGGTGGAGTCACCTCAATTTATCATACCCTGCAGTTATCACCTGTATAGGTGATACCTCTGGCTTCAATACACCTGTGGCAGATTGAGCCAGGCATCAACTATTTTTAAAGAGGCAACTATACCACATCACCAGCTGTTCCTCGAAAGTTCCTGTGCAGGAAGAACATGAAAATTTTGCTTTCCTATACACATCAATTAAGAGCCCTCTGCCTGTCACTGGAATAAGCAGTCATGGAGACTCAGAAGGTCTAGCTGAAGAGCAATGTGGTAGACCCATGTGCACGGATATATGTTTCTGAATTAAATTGCATTTAGTAGCACTTTATCACTGAGCATTTTCTAGTGTACTCATTGTCACGGTAGATGCATATATAACTCACAAGCCTTATGTTAAGCAGTATACATGTCTTACAATGCTAGGCATGTTTAGCACCTTGTGTAGAATGAGCAATTCACAAGCATCATTGGTTTCCAACCCCATTAGCACTCTCACCTTACTAAGTGACCCATTTTAGTGCAATATAAAGTGCCATTGCCATATTGCACAAAAATCCTGTGGTGTGTACTAATGGAATTTAATGGTGTAACCATAAAAGTGATGTGGCTGAGGAGCATTACAGACAGAGAAGAAAAAAGGCCCAGGATGGTAGTGCAGCTCTTAACATCCTACAATTCCTCAGTTACCTTTGGGAGAGTGCATAGCTTGCCTAATGACGAGATATACAAGGGTGGACTACACATGGGTATTCCAGCTGAGATATTGTACACACAAGAGTAGTAATATCATATGCAGTCATGTAAAAGAATAAAGGTGCTGGTACACCCCAAAATGTACACATATTACATGCAGGACCACAACACAAGGGTTGTGTATGTTTGTTGGAGAATACAGTAGGTATAAGATATGACATGGGATATAAGGTGTGGGGGTTCCATAGCCCTACATATATGAACATCTATAATATTATATACTTCAAACAAGTCTAGCAAGTGATACCTAGGTGGATACAGTAGGAAGACAAACACAGTAACACATATATGGTGTAGTTGAGCAATTACCTCAAATAAATGACATATCTTTTTGCAGATATGCAGACATGGTTGCTCCTTGGGAAAGCAATAGCTGGACAAGTTCACAGGCCAAAAGAAGGAAGTCTTACTGCAGGTCCCCCACAGGCATGGCATGTGCCTACTGGGAAAAGGGGGTGTCAATCAGCATGTCTTGGACTGGGAAAAGTTCTGAAAGGGCGAATGCTGTGGACAGCTATAACAGGTAATTACAACAGGTGTGAAAGAGTGACCTGTTATGGCTTCCTAAGGCATTCTCATCCCACACAGTGTCTTTTCAAAATCAGTGTAGTACAAACCAATAACCTAGCATTGTACTAACTACTGAAGAGGAAATGAAAACACTTATCTTGTCTGGGGACTAGACCTCTCGACTGTTATTATTTTGGAGGAACATTTATATTTTCAAGCCTGATTTAAGATGTACAGAAAACCACACAACATGACCAACATACTAATGGCAACTATAATTTAAAAAAAATCTCACTTTTTTCTGAAGAAAAAAAAAAAAAACTAATTTTCCAACCTAAAAAGTGCCCTGCCCTGTCCAGTATCCTCCAACCATACTCCCCTCCAAGATCTCTAAGATCATCCCACCAAAACCTAATCACTGTCCGTAAACCCAGTCGTCCTGCTGGGCAGTATCTGCTATCCTTCTCTCTAGCTAAAAAAATGGAATTCCTTGCCATCCTCCCTAAGGACTTGTGATAGCTCTGACACCTTTAAAACTCTTCTACACTCCTACCTTTCTTCCAAATGGAAATGCAACTGTTCTCTCCCCACATAGCCTCATGCCTCACTCTCCCCATAAACCTTTCTCTAACTCTGAGCCTAAACCTAACCTGACATAACATTAAAAGTAATCACCTGTTCAACCCTCTTCTACCTCTACCACATCTGTTTCACTTCTCTTTCCCAGTTGCCTTTTCCTCCTTTACACTTCAAATAACTCCTAACCTGTGATCATACTCCCAGTCCTCTGCTAACTTCTTTAGCTAAACATACAATCTGCAACGACTTACTCCTGTTCTTTACCTTAAAATTACCTTCTGCACCCTCAACTTCTTCTATAAATCCCCTTTTCCTACTCTATATCATACCTTCATAAATACTCCACACTCTTAAACCATATAACCTATGATGCCCTCTGACTCTTAATCCTGTTTGATTTGTGTTTCTCTTTACTTTGACTGTAACTATCAACACACTGTGTAACATAATTTTATTTAATTGTACTCTTCTTCATCTAAATTGGCTTTTTGTGTGTACAACTGGGTATAACTGCATATATATTCTCACATCACTTAATTTGATTTTTATGTGAATAGCTGTATAATTTCTATGTAATGCAGATTTGTATGTAAATAACTCTGTATAATCACTATGTCATGCAGATATTTTGTGAATAACTATGTATAATCACAATGCAATGTGGAGCTTTTCTCCCCAGGCCTCCACTGAAAATGGGCTCCCTGATCCCAGTGGACCTCCCTGGTCATCAAACTGAAATAAATAAATAAAATAAGTTATCTTGTGTGTTAGAATTTTGTGGTAGATTTCATTAAAGTCCACATATTTTACACTGTCTTTTTGATAATATGCTTATATTTTTCCACTATTTTTGTCACACTATCTGTTTTTTTAAATGTTTCTGAGTAATATCCAAGATTCCTATGGGAAGCAGGAAGAGTTATATGCTATCCAGGACCACACAAGGGTCAGTGTTTTCATTTACTTTTCAGTTACTATACAATACCCAGTTAATGTTTTGTACTGTTTTGGATGACTGTCATCATCATCATGGTGGATTCTTAGTAGAAAAAAGAAACTGCTCTTGGGAGACACTAGGTACCTATATGTCTAGAGTCTCCTTTTTGGTCTAGTAGCAGAGACAACCACACAGAATGCTTGGAAGGTCCAGGATTCAATTCTTACACAAGGGACAAAGTTTTACTGTTCGGCTGTTTATCTTAGTGTAAATCTTCCATTTTGCACACTGGTGGATTTTACAAATGTTAATTAATATGCACATAGGGAAAGTTCAGCTTCAAGCAACATATTTTTCCCCATTCCAGCTTGATATAGCTGTGTGACAGGATTGCCAGGTTGCTGGACAGAGGGGAAGCAGTGGACTTGCTGTGTCTGAGCTTCTATAAGCACTTTGACAATATGTTACACAGTAGATTGGTGAAAACGCTTACTAAGCAGAAGCAGAAAGTGGTCATTGCATTTCATTTGAACAAAGGAAAGAATTAACCAGTTCATGGGCAACCACTATCTGGGTTCCATACTTCCAGGAAGCACGTAGGTGTTATCACTACAAATGAGGTGGACAAGACTATTACCAATCTATCCTAGGAAGCTAGGCTTTAAAACAAGCCCTTTAATGGTGAAAAAACTCCTTTGTGAGAAAGAAAAAAAACATGCATCTATATGTGAGAAAAGGGGTTTAGAATGGATGGATGGATGGATGGATGGGTGGATGGACATACAAGGAGATGGCATACAGGTTCATAGGTTCATAATTCTGACAAGCTATTGATTTATAAAGATCTTCTGGTGCCTAGCCTTCCATTCCCATTGTAGTTTTTAGCCCTTTTATTTTTTGTGCAAATGTCTCAGAGATGGGCAGAACAAAGAGATTTGGGGAGATTTACATATCCTATCCATGATGGACAAGAGCGCTAGACTAGGAGGGAAGTTGTGGTTATCTATCCATTTATCAAAATAATATTTGCATAGGGTAAGAGAAGTAGTTTGCTTTATGTGGAGTGGAAGATGGTTCCACAGAAGAATAATTCTCTGTGATACATAGCTATCCCTCAAACATGTTCTATTCATGTTGCAAAGGAGATTGAGATCCCTTGACTGGTTGTTAATGCCACTATTGCACTTGCAAATGTTTAATGGGACAGAGTCTGCTGAGGCTCTATATGCAAAACAGAGGAGGCCTCTCAGTAGCTTGCATAGTACTAAGAGGAAGTACAAAGCTTTGAGATAGTCTGCACAGGTTTTATGATTTAGGAGCTGGATTTTCTTAATAAAGAATCGCTGTGGTTATTCCACTTGTGACAAGTGCTTGGACAAGTACATAGTAAAAGGGGCAATATAATCAATGATTGCCCTAATGAGTGCTGAGTACAGAAAAATGTTTACATTGTTGGACCTTGACACCATACCTTTAGAATAGTTTACATGATTTTTATATCTCTGTTTTATATTTTTGCTGTTTATTTGGGGTGTTACAACTGGTGTTTTTCTGTTAATTTAGTACACTCCATGAAATGCTCCATATTATCACTTTCTGTCTTTTCACTTTTAGCTACAAATTGTTTTATTTTTAAATTGAATTATTACATATGACATAGACAAAGTTACATCTGTATAAAAGTAATCAAACCATATTAGCAAGTTCACATTTACAAACATTGTAGTGTTCCATATCATATACTCAAAGCAACATTACATAGATTGCTCAATTCCTGTCATCTCCTAAACCTCACTCCTCCTCCGAAACATTTTTTTCTGTATGTATTTTTCCCACAATTTCCATTTTTTCTATGTAATTTACTCCTACCCTTTTCGAAAGATCTCATTTCCTGTTTTTTATCTGTCACAATATTCACTACTTCAAGGATAGCTGGTTTAGACTTTGAGTTCCATTTTTAGTAATTGCTTTGTTGCAGCTACCAGAATTAGACTTAACAAGGCCTAACTATGTTTAGGCAATTCAGATCCTGTATCCCAGCTCAAAAAAGTAATTTCCTAAGTTACACTCATTTGCTCACCCAATATTCCTGATAGAGTGCTCTGAAGGGAATTTTTAAAGTCTGTCAAGTCATTACACTCTGAGAACATGTGCTCCCAGGTACCCCCTTCTTCCCCAGTTCTACAAATTGTTTTATTGTTCCAACTATCCATATGCTTTCATCATGATTAATGCATTATATTTTTTGTTCCTGCCATAACTGATATCTAATATTTATACACTCTTGATGATTCATTTTTCTCTGGGTCCACCAGATACAGGAGTATATCCTAATGTAACTACTTGCTGGTCAGTCCTTTCTATTAAGAAGGACAAAATCAGGGCGATTGGCCTTTGCTCTGACTTTGCGACTAGGGAGAGGAGAAGGTACATAGGTCCATCATACTGCCATTAGCTGATGTTTTCTTAGTATTCCCTATCTCCACAGATGTGTTGGGTGATATGTGTATGGGAAGAGGTACAGTGTAGTGGAAATATGAACTCCTCAGATGTGCTGGGTGATATTTGTATGGGAAGAAGTGCAGTGTAGTGGCAATATGAACTCCCCTGATATGCTGGGTGATATGTGTATGGGAAGAGGTGCAGTTTAGTGGCAATATGAACTCCTCAGATGTGCTGGGTGATATGTGTATGGGAAGAGGTGCAGTGCAGTGGCAATATGAACTCCTCATATGTGCTGGGTGATATATGTATGGGAAGAGTAGCAGTGTAGTGGCAATATGAACTCCCCTGATATGCTGTGGGATATGTGTATGTCAAGAGGTGCAGTGTAGTGGCAATATGAACTCCCTAGATGTGCTGGGTGATATGTGTATGGGAAGGGGTGCAGTGTAGTGCCAATATGATGATCCCACCTTCATAGTGACATACTTCTCAGTAATTCTGCCCAGCTCATTTATAGCCAAGATACCTCTGTGATCTGCTTTTGGTCATTACCTGACAATATGACATTGGTTGCACCTGAAGCATACAGTCCACCTTGAGGGAGTTGAGCAGACAAGTCCAAATCATTCCTGTTCCACTCTGTTTGCTTTTGCAAAAGCTTGGCTAGTAGTTGAGCCTGGTTTATATAAGTTATAGTGAATTCTTCAACACACTCTGTCATGGCTCTAACAAGAATGTATTATAGTAGTCATTTTTTCTATAGTTGTCAATTCTTTATAAATCCAGTGCAAATTTATTAATATAATAAATTGGTAATTTGTATTTAATAAATTCAGTGACTATCATTCAGTGTTTTTTTCTACCAGCAGCAGAGTATTTTAGCAGTTGAATGTGTTTGTGGGTTTGGGTTTAATTATGTTAGCCATCATCTGCTCCCCAGATGCCTAGAGTCATTCTTTCCGGAGAAGTTTAATTGGTTTTGAAGCTACAGCTCTTGACATGCCCAAATAAAAAGATGTACCGCAATGATGATATGCATTTTATATATATATATATATATATATATATATATATATATATATATATATATATATAAAATGTGTGTGTGTGTGTGTGTGTGTGTGTGTGTGTGTGTAGATAAATAGATAGAGAGATAGACAGACAGATATCTGTGTGTATAATACATGTATAATAAATGGGATAACAAGAGTGTTATCAAAGGAGGTTCAGGTGGTATCTGCAAAAATATGGAACCTACATTGGACGTGGTGTAGATACATTGTCAGTGATGAGCCTGAATATGGAAAATGTTTGATTAGTTATGTTTTATTTTTTCTAGCAAGGTAAAAAGTTAATTTAAGTTTAGGGAGATATAAATGTTTACATGATACCGCAGCAAAACTGCTATAAAATTATATAGAAACCTTTTATGCCTTAACTGGGAATATGTAAATAAAGTATGTATGTTTTATTGATGTTTATGCAGATGGTATACAAATTTTGAACTATGTTTAGTATATAAAACTGTAGTATGTTTGCTCTCAAAAATGGGAGTTAAAGATTATGTAAAGTAGGGGGACAAGAAAATCAAAGAAAAAAAGAATAAAGATGCAGACATTAGGGAAAAGCTACAGAGAAACATGGTAGATATGGAGAAGTAAAAGTGCTCTGAACTGTGAAGGAAGAGTAGGGATCAAGAGAAGTGTGCAATAGTAAGAGAGGCAGATAATAAATGCAAATGCAAATAGAAGTACTGACATTGGTTATGTTTAAAGATGGACACCAGGGACTGATATTCTTCCTTGCCATAGGGCATAGGAATTGGGTCTCCTTCAACCCAAGGGTCCTATGGACATAGCCTAGCATGAGAGTTGTGAGCATGCATAAATAGGGAGGGTGGTTAAACTAGTCACCTGGAATTCAACTTAGGAGGGGTTACGTAATCCCATTAAGAGAGAGAGAGAAAGAGAATTAAAAGGAGGCTAATCAGGGAAGGATTGGAGGTGGTACTACTGAAGAAGCTGAAGGTGCATAGGTTACAAATGCAACAATTGTAAGAGAAGGTATACATGGTTAGGAAAGAATGGGTTAGTGGGGGAGGATGACTTCAGCAGGCATACTAATATTAATTAATACAAGAGGAAAGTGATGGTAGGTGTGTTGAAGGAAGGGGAAAAAGACAAGGTGGGGGCATTATAGTAGCTGTGTTTTATAGGCCTAATAAAAATAGAAGAGAGGTGACAGAAGCTTGTACAGCATGGAAAGGTAGGCTTAGGCAGGGGGACAGGATCATGTTGTATGGTGACTTCAATGTGCTGCTGGAGCCTAGGATGTTAAGGAAACATGAGCTTCATACAGGAATGAAAGGAAGTACTGCAAGATAGAATGAAGAAACTGGATCTTGTAGATGTGAGCAAATGGTTAGAAAATACAGGAATAAAAGATGTCATGTAAATATTTTAGATAGAACTTTACTGGCTAGAGAGACAATAGTAGAGGTAAAGAATATGAGATAAACAGAAAGGGAACTATTGGATCATGGCATTGCTATTAGCCAGTTTGTTCAGTCTGCAAATGAGAAAAGATGGGAATGACATCTGCAACAGTGGTAGGATGGCAGGTATATACAGCACAGGAGAATGAAGAAGTAGAGTGGAGGTAAAGGAATGGAATACAGCAGTATGGACATGAAGAATAATAACAGAAAGGAGGAGAAAAGGAAGGTTATGGAGCTGAAGGATAGGTTAAGGGGTTACAGGAAAAGGCGGTGGAAATGCAGGAGAAAAATGTAGAAGATTTAGCCAGTTTTAAGTTGTACCTAACAGAAGTGAAAGAATCAAACATTAAGACAGAGTTAGATGGAAGGGAAAGATGATGGGATAGGATGGAGCAGATGTACAGTTATCATGTAGGAAACTAAGCAATAAGAAAAAGAAGGCCTAAGTTAAGCAGATTTGAGGGGAAGGTGGAGAGTTGTCTCATAATGAATGAAAGATATCAGATAAGTGTTTAGGAAATTTTATGAGTGATTTATTAGAGATGGGAGATGAATTTGGTCATTGGGATGGTGAGGTGCTTTGAATGGAACAGAGTGCAGTACAGAAAGTGGGAGTACAGGCAGGAGAGGTAGTAGAAGTTATTAGATACCTAATGACTAAAAAAAAAAAACAAATGGGATATATGGTTTCTCCACATATTTTTATAAAAGATTGGGCATTCTGGTTAAGGAAATATGGCCAGAACTTTTAATCAAGTAATAGCTAGGAACACAATGATGGAATCTATGTACAAATCAATTGTGATGATAGTATATACAGACAAGAGGAAGACAGAGAAAGAGGAGATCTGGTAAATATAGGTCAAGATTTTTGCTGGAATTTTTAGTGAGAAAATATCAGTATTATTTGCAGGATGTAACTGGTGAAGAACAGGTAGGGTTTATGTAGGGTAGATCATTTGGGAACTCTGATAAATGCTGTTAAATGGACAGTAAAAAGGACAGGGGTGTTTTTAATGTATGTTCAAAAGGCATTTGAGCGTGTAAGCTGAAGGTTTTTAATTAAGTGGCAGAGTGAAGTGAAAGTATTATATAAGAAAATATGGGTGAAAAGTTAATGATGGGAGATCAGAGAGAGAGAGAGAGAGTTATGCTGCTGAGGGGAGGGAGTCAAGGATACTCACATTTTCCAAGTCAGTTCTTGTTGGGTACTAAGAGTTTACTTCAGAAGGTATGATGGAGGTTAGCGAAAGGAAGAGACCCTCAGAAGGCAACTGTGTACTTTTACTGAGCAATGGAAAAACAGTTACCAAGAATTTTGGAACTATTTAGCAGTTTTGGGATGAAATTCCATCCTATGAAGTCAAGGCGTATAAGAACTGGGAGGATAAAAGAGAGGACAAATAAGACCGCCTTAGACCAAGGGGTGGAGGTATATGGAACAGATAAGGGGATAAGAATAAAGAATTCATAAGAGATAAAAGAAACATTTATAAAGATTGTAGACAGGTGGTCTGGAGGAGCGAATTCCTTAAATGGGAAAGTGGAAGTAGTAATGAATATTCTACATCTTAATGTGAGGTACATGGGGGGGCTTGTATATATTTGCCAAAGAGCTGAGATAATTCAGGTTATTCAGCAAGTGTCTGAAAGATGTGCGTGGAGAGAAAAGAGGTGGTAAATTACTAGGATGGAGGTGCATGTTGTGAGAAAAGAAATGGGTGGGGAATACCTGACTTTGTATGGCATGTGGCTGCAATGCATCTAGTGCAGAGAGTAAAGGGTTTCAAGAGATGTGATCTTTTACGTGGGTGAAGTGGGAAACAGGAAGAAAGTGGAAGAAGGACAGGCTTTTAGGTTAGTTGTGAGAGCTACAAGTGATGTAATTTTCAAATATTGGAGAAGAAATAAAGAAGGGAGGGGCAGAAGTGCAATATCTCTCCTTGAAATGTCTAAAATTAAATGTTACAAAAATGGTGTGGAAAAAAGAAGTTATAGAAGTAAAAGTAAGTGGTATAATATACAAGGGTGGAATGGAAGATAAACCTATTTTTAAGGAGTTTGGGGAAATAAGATATTAGTTTGGGTAGGGAAAGAAGAGTGGTTATTTTAGGGAGGATTGATAAAATAAAAAAGGAAGTGCTTTGCCAAGGTAAATGAATGGGGGTGCTTACAAGGGAAAAGAAAATGGAGAAAGGGAGTGATACAAGAGATGGGAGTGGGAGAGGGTAAAAAAGGGAGGATAGGAGTGACATAAGAGTCAGGAAGAAAGACAGGCAGAGGATGTGACGGGTCGATGTAGAGGAAGGTGGATGAAGGACAGTAAAAAATGGGAAAAGAAAGAGTTTTGGGAAGAGGTATGGAAGTTGGCTAAGGAAGCATTTGTGTGGGCCAGCCAAAGATGTACACTTGAGGTTACAGCACAGAAAAAAGAATGGTTATGGCTGGATGAGTATTATTACAGAAACACAGGGGGCTAGATCAACTCTCTATGTAGTGGGATGCAAGAAAGTGCAGGAAATAAAAAAGGAACCTGGATATTAGTAAAGATGTGTATGGCAAAGAGTTGGAAAATTTCAGACCTTTTATTTCTTTGGTATACAAAAACACTCCTGCAACTGACTCAAGCCTACCCAGAAGCACAAACCAGGCCAAAATTTCACTCAGCAAATTAATTGAAAACAAGTGCAGCAAAATCTTAAAATTCCACCAGTTTACTGATTTTATGTACCACTACCACAACTGTTTGCTGGAATTTTAAGACTTTGCTGCACTTGTTTTCCATCAAATTGCTGAGTGAACTTTTGGCCTGATTTGTCCTTCTGGGTACTTGAGTCAGTTACAGGAGAGTTTTTGTGTTTCTAGTGGCTTTTACACTCCTGCACGCTCTCTTTTTATTTTTTTTTCCCTTGGTATACAGACAAAGGAAAGAATACCTGAAGAAGATGAAATGGTGCAGATCTTATTGGCAGGGATGGAAAAAGAGAACAATGTAAGTGTAGAAAGAAAGATAAGTAGAACCATTGGGACACTGGCAGATGACAAACTGGATGGCTAAAGTTGAATGGGCTCTAGAAAGATAAAACATTTATTGGAAATGGCACAGAGATGGAGGGAGACAGAAAGAGGAAAAAATGTCTGTGAAAGGACAACAAAGTGTCAAGAAAGTGTAGTAGTTTTAGGATAAATGCAGATGTATTACAGTAGTTTTGGGATAAATGCAGATGCATTACAGTTTACTAGTTGAATGAGATGGTGAAGAAAAATGAGGAGGGTGATGAGGGGAGCTATGAAGTAGTTACACATGACAGGATGAGGAGATGGGAGCTGTGAAGTAGTTACACATGATAGGATGAGGAGAGGGAAGCTATGAAGTAGTTACACATGATAGGATGAGGAGAATGGTTAACAAAAGACAAGTTCTCTGGTGACTTGGAATTTTATAATTTATATTAACAATGTTTAAAAATAGTATCTGTTATGCAAAAATGGTAAAATGCATGGTAGAATGTATATAAAACTACAAAAAAATTATAAAATATGTGCAGTATGGATGGTATGGCATTTTTTTAAGGAGAGAATAATAAAGATTATATTGAGAAGAAAATAATTAACAATAAGTACGCTCAGTAACAATGTATTTGTTAAAATGCTGTATTTTGAATTCTTAAATCTTTAATCAGAGAAAACCTACCAAAAGCTCAGGTTCCTTTGCAGGAACAAAACATTCCTATCCAATAAAGCCCAAATCACCCTATCTCATGCCTACCTTCTCCCCAGCCTACTCTATGGCTCACAAATCCTTACCAACCTTCAAACCACTTTCTTAACAAAACTAGAATCTACCTACAGCAAAGTTGCTAAATTCACTGCTGACCACTCTTACCACTCACATCACTGTCTACTAGCTCTTAAAAAGTTCATCTGGCTAGAGCTTCCTCACCAACTACTTCTCTCCCAGCTTCAAATAATTCACTCCATTTTGTACCTGTCCTCCTTCTGTCCCAGCATTACCTCTCTGGTCTCCCCTTACACCCCATGAAGGTCCCTTCGTAGTTCATAACAAAACTTTCTTTCTATCTACAAGCCCAAAACTAAAATTGGACAAAACCTTTACAGGTACTCCCCAGCCGAATCTTGGAATAAACTTCCAATAGATATTCGTAACATTAATCACCAACGTCAATTCAAAATTGCTACTAAAACCTTCCTGAACAATACATGGATCTGTCAATGTAACCACCATCCTTGATAGTCCTACCCTTACTATTGTCTTTGCACTCACACCTTTCCCCTTTTTTCTTTCTCCTATTCTTTACTCTTAAACTGCACATTGACTTGACATATCTAAATCAAGATCAATACTTTACTAGAACAGCTGCTAATGATCTAAAACTATGATTGTAGTTGAGACCTGTTCATGTACCCAATGTACGTACCTCCTAACATGACTGCATGGACTGAAGGATGCTGATATTAGAATGTAATTACTCTATGTGATTTAATCAGTTTACCTGTCATGTAACCAATGTACGTACCTCCTAACATGACTGCATGGACTGAAGGATGTTGATGTTAGAATGTAATTACTTTATGTGATTTAATCAGTTTACCTGTTATTATCTTTTTACATTTCTAGTGTTATCTTGTATCTAGTTTTGTTATTGCATATGTCATACTCAGTTGTAGAACTTTTCTCCCTGGGCCTCTGCTGAAAAAGGTCTCTCGCTCAGTCAGACTAAACCAGTCAATGAATGTCAAATAAATAAAAATAAATAAATAAATTACATTTTGGTTAAAAGTATGTCACCTCCTAGTCATCATCCTCACACTAATGGCTGACTGACTATTTATTATTGGTTATTTATTACATTTTATTGACCAGGAATGTCCAACTGGGCCAGAGGCCCGTTTTCAGTGGAGGCCTGGGGAGAAAAGCTCCACAGAAAAATACAATACAAGTAGATTTTAGATACACAGATTATCACAAATTAAAATGTAATTTTACAAATCAAAAACAAACATCACAAAATAGTATGCATTTTTACAATATCAAAAACATCATATATCAAGAAGAAACATTGCATGAGAATTGTGTGTTTACTGGTGTAGATCCTAGGGGAAGATCTACCTTGATGAACAAACACAACAGGATGGTGGGAAACTAAAAACCTGCTAATGGAGCAGCTCTGTAGTGAATAAATAAGAAGCTGAAGTAAAGCATTATTTACAAGCTGAGAGAGCTGATGGCTAAGGTGGTAGAGGGAGCAGAAACAAGTTACAAAAGAAGTAGGAAAAAAGCATGTTCTGAGAGTAGCTAACATGAGAGGAGAGTGGGTTTAAGCAGAGGAGTGGCAGGAGCATAGCCAGGGGCTGCTAAGGTGGTGTTTTAGTACTGTTTTGAATTGATCTTGTGTAGGTATATTTCTTAAGGTTTCTGGGAGGGACTAACCCTTTTGTACCCCATTACATTGGCTAGCTTGC
This sequence comes from Protopterus annectens, assembly GCF_019279795.1. Classification (NCBI taxonomy): domain Eukaryota; kingdom Metazoa; phylum Chordata; order Ceratodontiformes; family Protopteridae; genus Protopterus; species Protopterus annectens. Next base: position 1,582,438,864 of record NC_056737.1, on the reverse strand, counting down.
CATAGTAGGGGCAAGAGTTGGTCTGGCATGGCCTGTTTTTCATAACTCCCTCTCTCTGGCAATTGCAGAGGACTGCAATGCTCAGCTCATAGGTGTGTGTGTGTGTGTGTGTGTGTGCATCCTGCTCTCTGCATAAAGATACACATACACACGCACACACACACACACACACACACACACACACACACACACACACACACACACACACACACACACACACACGTGTGTCAGTCTTCAGCTACAGTGAGAAGTGCTGCCTGCAGGCCTAATGTACACTGCCCATCCATCTTGTTACTCTGGTGTTACATTACTTGACTTT